>NW_004443692.1:763135-778942 GCF_000330505.1 Entamoeba invadens IP1 | reverse complement strand
TAATATATACTATATCTCACTTACATGTGTAAGCAATTCAAAGTTGTTAAATGAAAAACAAGAATAATGATGTTTTTTACACAATCAAATTGATATTGGTATTTGTTTATTACTGACTTTTAAATTAAACTAAGTAATAACAATTTAATTACACACAAGTTATAATTAATTGTAATGGAATTAAACACAAAAGACAATTTATATCCCACAAAAAATCAATTTAACAGTTAAGTTTTGGTAATGATGGTTCATGGACTTTGTTTAAATTATTGAAAAAGTTTTTGTATTGGTTATTTTGTTGTGTGAATAATTAAAATAAATTTTATTGGTTTTATACATAAAGATTAAAATATATCAATAAAAATTGCTTAAAAACTAAACAAAATAACGCGAAGAAACATTTTTAAGCTTGGCTATAAGGAATAACCGAGTTACGTTTTTTCAAAAAGAAAACAACACCCACAACGACTGCTATAGCAACAACTGCAACAACAACTATAACAGCAATGATAATACCAACAATCATACCAGCCTTGTTTGACTTTTTGTCCTCTGTAAGACTTCCATTTTGCACAGAATAGTCTCCACTTTCATTCTCTTTGTACATTCCGTTAATAGTTGATCGAATAAGAATGATATTTTTGAACGATGTTGCTTTATCTCCACCTTGCAAATTCACAACTGAATCGACAAATTTGACGTTTTCGAATTTGTTTTCATTGGAAACTTCAACTTCGATGTTTGCTTTCTCGACTACAGAATTTGTCATTTCAAATTTTTCCAATTTTTGTGTCTTCGAAGTGATGTTGCTGATATAAACGTTGTCAAGTTTTGAGTTTTCAATGCTCGACTGACTAATCACTGTATTAGACAAGTCACCATTTTTAAAAGTCACCCCACTAATTTCGCACTTGAAAAAAACGTTTTCAGTCAGTTTGTTAGTCTTCTGTGAACCATCGAGGGTTACTTTTTCGATTTTGGAGTTTGAGAAGAGGTTACTATCAACGGTCGTGTCTTTAATGGTCAATTCATCAATTTCACCATCAAAGAAATCATTGACCATGACATTCCCATTTTCAAAAGTGTTATCGCTGAACTTCATATTTTTGAATTTGCTCTTGGTGATTTCAAAATTTGAAAATTTGGAGTCTTTGACTTTGCTGTCTTGTGACTTGCCCTCAACGAAACTGATTTTCGTAAATGTCCCGTCTTCAACTTCCATACCGATTTTTTCGGTTTTGTACATCACCAAGTTGTCCAAGTTATTCTTCTTAGAAATAAATGTGACAACTCCTTTATCAACACAATCAGGGTCTGTGACCATATTATTCACGTTCATGTAAGAAGAAAGGCAGTTGCACTGGACATTGTGGAAAGACGCGGCTGTTTGTATTTGGATCATTGTATCTGCACATTGTGGATATAATACTCGTTCTTGTGAGGTGACACTTTTAATATCACCAGAACAGTCAATCAGAACAGTGTTCTGTGTTGCCAACGCTAAAGCTGTGAAGAGAAACAAAAGCATTTTAATTATAAAGATGTAAATTGGTTTTTATAGGGAAATTCATTCAAAAGGAGTAACAACCAAAACATCCTTGAAACGGATTCTTCAGCCAGATTATGTAAAAAAATAAGGCAAATGAGAGGGAAATTTAAACAAGGTTTTGTGTTCATTCATATTTTTTTGGTTAATTGTCCATTTATAAGTAAGTGTATTTATAGTTTGATCGACTTGTAATTCATTTAAATAAATGATTTTACACCCAATAAATCAATTGTAAGTTAATGATATATTCTTTTGCATATTTTATAAGGATGTTTTCGGGTTTTATTTTTATTTTGCAAATAACAACATATATAAGTTTTGGTCTTGAATTTATGAATTAACCTACAAAAAAAAAGTATTATTAGAACAGAAAGTAGATGTATCAAAAATGAAAGGCAATAACGTTTAAATGGTATTATTATATCCAAAAACAAAAGAAAAATGGTTTTAATAAGAGAAAAACTGTGACATTCAAAACTGTTTTTTTGTTTTTTTTTCATTTTTCATAATATAAACCATTTAATAATTAATACTATAATATGGCTTTTGTCTTTAATGTCGAAATGTTATAATTAAATGGCACTCAAAAATTAAAAAAACATAACTTTCTGTTCTATTTTTGTTGTTGAAACGATCTTAAAACATAAAAACATTAATATAAAAAAATAACTTTTAAAGTTATTTAAAAAAAAATAATACAGATGCAAGAAAAAGTGGTTGTCATAGAAAAAGTAGTTGTCAAGAGTATAAAAAAGTATTTTTATTAATTTATTTTTAATAATTATAAATTGTTAGTTGTTTAACAAGCAAAATTACGGGAAAGCAGTGGTGATTTGGATTGATTTTTCAGAAAGTGGTTGTCAAAAGGATGAAAAAAATAAAAAAGACTATTTTTATATAAAAAACAGAAAAAGCACAAAAATATTTTACTCATCTTCAAAATCAAAATTGACTGCACCTTGTCGTCTCGATATAAAATGAATTGATGTGGGGGATGTGCAATTTATTATGAATAAGTTGGGGATGCGTAAATCAAACAAGCAAAAATCACGATTATCAGGTTTGTATATTAATAACGTTGAAAACGAATAATTAATCAATAGACATTCATTAATAAACAATATGTAATATGACGTTATATTACAAATATGACATTTCATAATGAAAACTGTTATAGTGTTCAAATTAACCAAACGTTTTGTGCTGATTATTGTTTTCATTGTCTTTATCTCCTACTGTAGTAAGGTTCATAAAAAAAAACAAATATACTTCATTTAATAAGTCTTTTCCAAATACATAATTTTTATTATTGTTAAAAGTTTAAAATATTAACATTATTAACATTTGTTTAATACTTTATAAAAACATAAAACAAATTAGTTAATATTTATTATTTCATTTGATAATTGACTTACTCAGTACACTGGGAAAATTTTTGAAAAAAAATCGATTTTTTTTGCTTTTAATAACATTATTTTCATGACAACCACTTTTTCTATGACAACCAATAATTCTTCTATCTGTAGTTATTTCATAATTTACAGATGATTTTTTCATTTTTCAAAGCAAAAAAAGACACACATGTTTTTATATAGAAATGACTAAACAAAATAAATATTTCATTTCATTGTTATTATCGATATAATATTAATTATTATAATTAATACATATAATAACTCAAAATGGAATATGGTGTTTTATTGTATCGACAGAATCGATAGATCCAAATTTTTATATATGCATTTTTTTGTTTAAAGTTCAAATGTTGTTATTTGAACTTTTTAAATGTTTTGAAAGAAAATAATAAATTAGTTTCAGTAAAAAGAACATTGAAAAGTTTTTTTAATTGTTTTATTAATTTTTTTACTAGTAAATATAAAGAAAAAAAATACAATTTGTTTTTGAAAAAGAAAGTTTTTGTTTATGAAAGAATGAGTAAATGATTTAATTAAATTTTAAATATCAAATATAAAAAATATAACAACTTAGACAGTTGTTATATTTTTTATATTTAAATTTTTTTTAATTTGTTTTAATTATTTAATGTTATAATTGTTTTTAATAAAAATTTAAGTAAAAAGGCATTTATTAAATGGTTTTATATTGAAAACTCAACTGTGAATATAATTAAAAAAAATGTTAAAACCTTCTAAATTAAAAATAATTAAAAGTAGTATTTGTATAACATTGAATTAGTTGTCAGCCAACACATAATTATAAGGGTTTGATCTGTTTGGATTCTTTCTTCCAAAATAAATGAACATAATAACACCGATAATGACCGAAATAACAACTAACAATGCCACCACTACACTAACAACAGTAATGACAATCTTGTGGTTATTACTTTCATTTCCATTACTTTCGCTTTCACTCGGGACATTATCTGTAATGCCAAATTGATCTGTCGTGAAGTCACCAGTCTTCTCCTCCATGAAAATACCATTTACCGACGAATTAATAAATTTGGTGTTTCTGAAAATCGACTTACTATCTTTGTCCAAGTTCAAAACACAATTCTCGAATGTTGTATTTTTAATTTCGAAATGATCATGTACAACCACAGTAAAATGTGAATAGACAACATGTGTGTTTTCAATAGTAACAGTATAGAAATTGCTGTTAAATATTGTCATGTTTGTTATCTGAGACTCTTTTACTTTGAATTTGATGAAAACTCCTTTGTACAAATAGAAATCAGTCAGTTTCGCTCTTTCAAATTTGAAATCATCGAAAATGTTTTCAAGAAAAGTGACTCCTTGAAACAAAGTCTCTCCTTCCTTTGAACCCTTTTCATCGATTTTACTTCTCATCATTTCATTATCCTTTGTCATTCCTTTATTCCCTCTTCCGTGTTTATCACTCCCTTTAATTTCGACACTCACAAAACTCCCACCATTAAACATGGAATTCATCACTTTTGTGCCACTCTCAAAATCAGCTTCATACACTGAGCAGTTCAAAAAGTCGAGCCCGTTCGACACAAACTTTTTGAAATCGGTTTTAGTAAAAAACGAATTGGCCACAACGGACAAATCAACAACAAGCTTTGAAAATTCGGTTTTTTTGAATGAGCCCTGCTCTATTTTCGAATAAGCCACATACGCACTCTCTACTTTACACTCTTCCATTTTCATATCTTTCTTCTCAACATTGGTGATGTTTTGGTGATTCAAATTCGCATTTTTAAAGATGAAGTTTTCCACGCCCTTGTCTTCGCAATGTTTGTAATACAACAATTCATTTTGGTCAACATAAAGTGATGTATTGTTACAAACAACATGGTGATACACCTTAGTGTTATTAACTGGTGTTACATAATCCGTACAATTTGGGTAGAAAGGTCTGTCTAGTCTGCTAATGTTTACAATTTTCCCGTCACAATTAATTGTTACTGTCTCATTAGGACGAATAGGGTACACGTCCACGCAATTGTTAAATTGATTTCTGTCTTCTTTAGTCACATTAAATATAGTTCCATTACAATTGATAGTAACATTTGCTTGGTAAGGTATTATGTATTCCGTGCACGTATAATACTCGTCCACCCTTTTTGTTTTTGTTGTGTTATAACCTGTTCCGTTACAATTAACTATAGTGTATATGTTATCATCTTTCATGTAATCTGAGCATGTGGGGTATTTCATTCTATCTGACGCCAAGATGTTCGTCAAGGTGCCGTTACATGATATCAAAATGTGATAAGTGGAATTGATTGGATAGCAATTCACAAATTCGTTCATCTGATCGTAACTCGCATTGATCTTGAGACCTTCACAATTGAGAGTGATATTGGCGTTAACACCGGGGATGAAGTCTTTACACCAAATAAGGTTGTATCTTATTTGTGTTGTTACGTTATATATATAATTGTTGCAGTTCACCACAATGTATGTATTGTTGCTTGGTATAAACTCTGTGCAATTCTCATAATGGGGTTGCTCAGTTTGAGTCACATTGACTAACGTTCCATCGCAATCGACAGTGATTACCTTTTCAGTCTCCACTTCTGCACAATTAATCAATTCCTCCTCTTGTTTTTCTGAAGCTTGTATGATAATACCCGAACAGTTTAACGTGACATCGGCCAACAAGTCTGGGACATAATTGACACATTCCATATAATAAATTCTCTGCTTCGATGTCATATTCATTATTGTTCCATTGCAATTGATGATTATAAATGATGTGTCATTATACATATAGTTGGTGCAATCGGGGTAGTTTTGTCTATCTTCAACAGTAACATTGATAATTGTTATATCGCATTGTATGATAATATACTCATTCGTAAACTCTTTACAATTCTTATAATGTTCAATGTCGTCTTTTATCGTTTCAATGATGATACCTCCTGTACATTTCATTGTGACATTTGCGTCGTCTACCTTTAAGAAATCGACACAATTGGTGTAATTGTCTCTTTGTTCTGTGGTCACGTTATAAATATATCCATTACAATCTATGATGACAAAAGTCAATTTGCTTGAATTGTAGTCAGTACAGTCTTCATACAGATACCTCTCTTCTTCAGCCACATTTACCAAAGTCCCATTACATACAATAGTTACTACTTTCGTATTATTTTTGACTTCGATGCAATTCTTCAATGTCGCATTTTGTTCGTGGTTTGCTTTGACCACAACCCCACTGCAATTCAATAGGATGGTTCCATTTCCGTCTAACTTGAAGTCGACACACAAATCAGAAATTAGTCGCTGTTCTGTGGTCATGTTGAGAAGTTCGTTATCACAAACAACGAGAATATACGTATCATTGCTCCACGTGTATTTTTCACATTCTTCATAGTTCGGAAGTTCTTCTCCAGTAACATTCACAATAGTTCCATTACAGTCGAGTGGTATGACATCTCCTTGTGTTTTATCCGTTTTTGCATGTTGTGGAATTGTTCTTCCCATCACAACCAAAATCAGCAACCCAATAATCAACACTAACATCTGGTATTTAGTGTTTAATATGTTTTTTTTAATTGTTTAAACTAAACGAAGCTTTTCCTTTAAATTTTTTTTAACTAAATTATTATTAATATTTATATTAGTTAATTTAGTTTGAGTCTTTTTTTTCAATAAAAAAATAATTTATTTTTTAATTAAAACTAGTTAAACAATGAAATTGAAATTGAAATAATAAAACAATAATTGTTTGAACTAGATTATATAATATATTAATTAATAAATCAACAATCTTTAATTGCTGAACTTTCAGGTATTTAAAATATCTAATAAAGTTGTAATAATAAACAATTATAACAATCACTTACACAACAAAAAGTCGGACAACACGTCCAACACATTGACGAGCGACTCAACCTCCAAGTTCTGAATATACTGCACCGCCTCTGGGTTTTCCATCATTTTAAGTAACCTGTTACACGCCTCCTCTGTCATCGCAGACTTCTTTTTAATAATTTCAAGCGCCTCATCCACTCCATCTTTATTTAAATCGCCAATGTCACTCCTGTCGGGCAACTCAGCAAATGGATTTGACATTCCAATACTTTCCATCACAACATTATAATGTTCCATTACAAAGCCACTGAATTCTATTTGGTTACACGTCGCATTCACTGCATTTACACCACCTTTGGGGTGTGACACGAGTGGACCCAATATCATCGCAAAGTTCTTCGACGTCATTAAGTGTATTTTCTGGTACTTCACAAGGCGTCTCGCAAGTCCATACAAGATGCAGAAGCACACAGCATCATCATTCGGAGTCTTCTTAAAAATTTCTACAACATATTTCAATCGATCCTTCCCATGTCCAGAGATGTTTCTTATCGCGTCATACTCAATCAATCCATCAGTAAACTCTCTAATGTACGTTTTTAATGTTCCCACAACGTTGTGCACATCGCACCCAATCCGCCGCATTTGCGATAGAAACGACATGTCACAGTCAACCAACCTCTCAGCCTTCTTTTTCGCAAATTCTAAATTAGAAGTCACTCGAAAGATGCCTTCGATTAAATATCCATATGTGTATATCCACCAACATAAGTTGTAAACCACTTGTGGTATAGCTTTACGCGGTAAATTACTTTTGATGTCCATTGGGTAGACTATGTGTAAGTTCCATTTGTTTTTAATTATAACAATAATATTATTATAATTAATAATAATATAGAACAATAGTAATAATTATAGTAATAATCATAGTAATAATTGATACAAACTTCTTTGTACAGAAAAAGGTCGTGATTCATAACACACATACAAACACGTTGTACGTGACATCAACACCCCCCTGAATGTCATATTCCTCGAAACAACCTTTCCTGTGTGGTTTCTAAAGACCAATTTATCAACATTGATGACCTCCTTCGAATTCCCTTTAAAATACTTTTCACACGCTTCAAAGATAGTGATGCTAAGAGGCTCCTATCCATCAGAACTATTTCAGAACAACAAAGTAACAAACTTTTATTGTTGTGACTATATGTGTCGTCAGACATTGGATGTCCAAAAGTACTTCACACCTTTTCTCGACGTCTTCCGCCATAATAAGTTTCTGTCGCTTCTCCTCCAACTTGAAGACCGTCTTTAAGTCCTTTTCGTTTAAAATGTCGGGTGAGCACTCGTCCATAGCAATTAAAGAAATATCGCGTTTCTCCTCGTTATGGTTTTTGGAGATGTAAGACATCCTCCTCTCATTTTTCTTCACATCTTTTCTCGCGATTCTTTTCTGTGGCCGTCGGATCTCTTTCTTTGCTTCAATTTTGTCGTCGCGTTCTTTTTGTTTTTCTTTTGACTTTTCCTTTTGTGCGTCATTTTCTGTATTTTCAAAAGGCATTTCGTTGGAGGTTTTTGTCTCTTTTTCATTGTTTTCGGTGGGACTTTTTGTTGTGATTTTTTTGGTCGGGGACTTTGGGGTTTCGGGAATAACTTGTTTGACTTTTCCGATGCCTGGGGATACTTTAGGAGATACTGTAGATGACGTGTATATGATGAGTGGGTCTTGTTTGTCTGAAGTGTTTAACAGGTCACATGCTTTTGTTGTTTTTTTTGGTAAAATGTCGGTGTCTTCCTTTGCAAAAACTGTTTTTCGGCGAAACCTTTCGCCGTTTGTGTATTGCGGAATGTCTTTGTCTTCATTTGAAATTGTCCGACTTGGTGTAGTCAAAGTGGTATCTGCAATATATGAAAGTCGGCGTTTGCTAATGTCCTGGTGCTCGTGAGAGCCTTTCATCAGAAGATCCCTTCTAACACGGCTTGGGCGTGATACATTATTCTCCCTTGCGTTGCTCATGGAAAATGATAAAAAATAGTTTTCTGTGGGGAGGAGTGGGGTTGGCCATTACTACATTTTTTTTCCTGTTTTTGTTTTATTTCCTTTTGTTCGGTGGTTTGTCATTTTTTGCACAGAAAACATGGAATTGGAGATTTTTTGTTTGGTCTATTTAAAACAAACACTTTTGGGACTTTGAATTGTTCAAAAATATATTCCCTTCACAACGCTTTTTGAGTTCTATCAATATACTGAGCAATTTATTCCTTGTGGTATATACTGGTAAAAATGTGGTGAAAGAACACGATATTTATGGCAAACTCGTTATTTTGGGAAGTGTTAAATTATTGGCGGTCATTTAGATGTGAACTGATAATTGATTATCAATTCTTTGTGTAAAATAATGTGTTTGAAAAGGTTCAGAATTTAAACTCGAAGTATTAACTTGAAACAATCTAAAAAAGTTGGATAAAATAAATGATAAATATGTATTTCGTAATCAGTAATTATCATATCATAGATATTAATAAATGAATACTTTGCCTTATTCAGATTTTTAATAAAATAATAATTATTTGAAACTATTTATATGGTTTAATAATTATAAAAATTGGGTGTTTAATTAAATATACATATTGGACTTGTTTGTTTGGTGTTTATATTTCTGTTGAAAAATGTTTTTGGTGCGAGAAGTGTTAAACCAATTTCTTTAATAATTATAATAAGTTTTTACTATAAAATAATCACATGTATTTAGATACCAGAAATATTAAATAAAATATAATAGATTTATTTATATCTTCAATTACAAATTCAAATGGTAATTATAATTAAAAAAAATATTATTTGAATCAATATGTTATTTATTTTATAATAATAATTATAATAATAACAAATGAATTATAACTTACTATCCAAATATTGTTTTTTTAAATTCATTAATAATTAATGATAATAATATTATATTTTATTAAAAAAACATATAAATAAATAATTAATTTTTTACATTCAAAAAGTGAAAATATGTTGTATTTTCAAAATACAATTTCAATTTCAAAAAAATTTCAACACCAATTATTTTATAAGTCAACTTATTTAACTTATAAACAATTCAAATAGTAAAGAAGTAAAAACAATTAAATAAAAAGTACTATATTATTAATTATTAAAAAAAACATGGAATAACTCTTTTTATTAGTAAAAACTAAAAAACAAAGAGAAACAAAATGGCCTTTGTTTCTTTTCTTTTCTCGTTTTTTCTCTGTGTGAACAGCACAAACGAGAATGGGTGTTACTGTATAGATTATGGGGTTAATACCTGTGATATTTGTAACAATGGGTGTTATTTAAATTTAGTCGACTGTCAAAGTTTGTGAAAAATAACATCACCGTCATATTTTTATTTTTCATACGAATGTGTTGTCAAAAGTCAACAAAAATATTCACATATAGAGTGCCCAATAAATTGTACATTTTGCACCTCCAAAACGACATGCACTCAGTGTAAATCGGGGATGTTTTGGAATGGTACGGCATGTATGCGTTTGTTTTTGCATTGCGCTCATTCAATTTAACCAAAGACAAATTCTACAGTAATAATTTTTTATTAGTTAACAATTATATATATAAACAAAAACAATTCATTTGTGTTATTCATATTGTGCAGTTATAAGTATGTCCAATAAATTGACAAATAGCATGTGATTTTGAGTGCAAAGAATGTTCTTCATATAGTGTTTGCACTTCTTGTAAATTTGGGTATTACTTAGAGAATACACAGTGCTATAGTTGTCGAGAAGGGTGTGAGCAGTGTGACAATTCAACACATTGCACGACATGTGATTCCCTTCAAGACTTGGTATTACATGATGGGATGTGTGTGTATTGTTCGTCTGTGATTCCTCGTTGTGTTTCGTGTAAAGGTAAAAAATGCATTTTATGTGAAATGGGGTATTTTGCGTCTGAAAATGGCGAGTGTATTCAGTGTGATAGATTATGTGGGAAAAGTGGGTGTGATATCAATGGGTGTATTGATTGTGCAAACAATTTCATTTTGAGTATTGACAATCGTTGCACTCTTCCTGTCGAGGCGCATTGTATTGAATATGACCGCAGTTGGTGTACTTCATGCGCGACTTCATATCATTTAATTGATGGAAAGTGCTTTCCAGATGTTTCATGTGATTCAAGCACTTCGATTCGATATGATAATGGCTGTGTTTCACAAAAAGTTTCAAATTGTCAAATTATTGATTTGAGAAATCAAGTGTGTCAAGTGTGCAAACCCGGGTATAGTTTGCATTCAACCATTTGTGTTGAAAATCACTCTCAAATTCCACATTGTGTTCGCCTCAAATTTTTCATCGATTCGTACATTTGCTCTGTGTGTGAATATCCATATTATCCATTCAATGAAAAATGTCTTCCCGTCGATAATTTATTTGGGTGTGTCGAGCCGTTCAATGTGATGAATGTGTACGAAGGTTCAACATCGCGATGTATGAAATGTATTGAAGGAATTCAAAGTGTTAATTATCATTGCTTTTTCTCACCATATTGCATATCATACAAGAGCGATCGTTGTGTTTTGTGTATTGATGACTTTTTGTTGGTTGACGGAGTGTGTGTTTCGTGTAAAGCAATACATTGCATCAGCTCAAAGAACGACAAATGCACGTTATGTGAAGATGGTTACCACTTGAATGAAAATTTTCTTTGTAATTACAATGATATGAAACCACACTGTGAGCAGTACAAAGACAATTTAGACTGTTGCGTGATGTGCAAAGATACTTATTTATTGAGTAATTGTTCGTGTATAAATTGTACCATAAAACACTGCAAAAGATGTTCCACAACAAATAACTCATGTGATGTGTGTTATCCTTCATATTATAGTAAAGAAGATGGTTGTGTTGAATGTTCTATTTTTGGTGAGGGGTGTGATATCTGTAATGAGTCTGGGTGTTTGTCGTGTAAAAGTGGAATGTATTTGAGCACTCACAACAACGTCACTTTTTGTTCCAATTGTTCTGAAAACAGCGCGTTTTGCGTTTCATGCACGTATGAAGGGTCATGTCAAGTATGTGACAAAGGTACTGTTCTTGTGAATAAGACGTGTCTTTTGTGTAATGAAACAATTCCGTCGTGCCAAACGTGTCAAGGTGGGTTTTGTACCTTATGTGAAATAGGGTTTTACAGAGACAACACAAAGTGTGATTCCTGTGAATTAATCGATCACTGTGAAATGTGTGCAAACGAAGGCTTGGTTTGTACAAAGTGCCAAAGTGATCACATTTTAAATGTAGAAACTAACGTTTGTGAGCGGTGTGTTGATTACTTTGACAATTGTGTCGAATGTGATGAAAATAACACGAGTTGTGTATTATGTGAAAACAACCAAATACCTTTTGATAACAAATGTGACAGCGCATCAAGTTCAACACCCAACTGCTCGAGGTCAGTTGGAGATTTTTGTGTATTGTGCGTACATGGGTTTGTATTACGCAATGGAACATGTTACAAATATCACAAATCGCATTGTATGAGATATTCATCTTTTTTTGATTATGGATGTTATGAGTGCGATACATCAATTCCATTCAACGGAATTTGTGCGAATTATACAAGAAATGAAACGTGTTACTTTTACTTAGAAAACAATAATTCCAATTTTGAGTGTCTGTTTCCCACAAACATATTGGTTACACTTCAGTGCGCTCCAAACCAATATTTGACACAAACAAACCCTCCATTCTGCGAATTTTGTAGTTTGAATTGTGCACTATGTGTTGACAAAGAAACTTGTTTGAAGTGTGAGTATGGCTATTTAATCAATAACGGGAAATGTGAACCTCAACAGAATTGTAACGTTACAGATGTTAGTTATTGTTCGCAATGTAACGATGGGTATTACTGGAATGGTTCAACTTCAAAATGTTCTCCTTGTCTAATACAACATTGTAAGACTTGTGACACCTCATCATCATGTCTGTTGTGTTTCAGTGACTATTTAAACACAAGTCTTCTCTGTGAATTCCAACAAATGTTACACTGTGCTCTTCAAATCAACGGGTTTTGTATTTCGTGTGAAGCTGGGTACTTCTTAGAGAACTTAGTTTGCGTTCGAAACACTATTGAAAATTGCCTTCTTCAATTTCGGTCGACCCTTTGTTTGTTATGTAATAACAACACAAATTTGGTTTCGTCGTATATTGGCGACACAACGTGCTCAAAAGAAAAGAACATCCACTGCTTGTTGGAGTCTCCTAGTGGATGTCTCCGATGTGAAGATGGCTACTTTCTCTTATCAACGTGGTGCTTCCCGTGCCAACACAATTGCGACAAATGCTCTCAACAGAAAATTGGATGCGACAAGTGTTCCTTTGGCTTTTTGTGGAACAGCACAACGCAGAGTTGCACAACAGTTGCTTACTTCCAGGAGTCTTGCAAGTACTTTGCCAAGAATCGAGTGGGCTGTGCTATATGTCACTCGGGCTATTTTCTTCAAGATTTTCAGTGTGAGAAATGTGATGACTCTTGTCGTACTTGTAATGACAGTTCTGTCTATTGTAGTGACTGTAATGAGAACGGTGGGTATTTCCGAGCAGAAGATAATTCGTGTCAGAGTGTCGCCACCATCCTTCACTGCAATTCGACAAAGCAAAACTATTGTGAAGTGTGTGATTCCGGTTATTATAATTATGGCATTCGATGTCAACCGTGTCAAATTGGGTGCGAGTTGTGCACGAATAAGGACGAATGTATTGGGTGTATGGAACTTTATGTAATGAGAGAGACAAAGGAATGTGTGTTATACAGTGACATTAATCGATGTATCGGGTATAACGACAAAAAGTGTTCACAGTGTATGGACATGTATGTGCCAAATGCTGTTGGGGATGTCTGTGTCTATTCTTGGCAGTTCATAGCAATGGTAGGAACACCTTCTTTGACTTTTGCTGTTATCATCATCGCAATAATATTAGTGATAGTCTTTGTGTTTGTATGTTGTCACAAAAAGACGAACGACTATGAAGAATTTATCACAAGAGATATAGTCTTCTCTGTCAAGAAAGCTAAGATACCATTCACAAAGCTGTTATCAAGTAAAATGGAGACAAACAAGAAGTGTTTGGATTATTTGAATGAAGCACGAAAACCACTTTTAGTCAACGAACGAGCAAAGAACGAAGTCTATTTGGCTAATATGAAAAACACGACTGTTCAGATCAAGTTCCTTGGCATGAATAACGCCAATTTTGACATCCAAGTCGAACCACAATGTGTTGTGTTAAAAAAGATGCACGCCGTGAAAATGAAGGTTTCTATTAAACCGAATTGCACGTACTTTTTTAGGGGGCAACTTAAATTCTCACGACTTGATATGAAAAAGGGGAAATATAGCGAATTCAACATCCCCCTCTTATTCAAAACTGAAACCACAAACCGCATTTCCGCTGATGAGATCCAAGTGAGCGAGTGCATCGGGACAAGTATATTTGGGAAAACATTTAAAGTGAATTACCGCGGCGAGACTGCTGTTTTAAAGAAGGTTAATTACATCAAAGAAGAGACTTTAGAAGAGTTCCAACGTGTTGTGATTGAAGCGGATAAATGTGGGAGAGGAAAGTTTGTAGCAAGTTTCATTGGTGCAATATTCCAAACACACAAGATGGGTATATTACTTGAGTATAATGCCAATGGGAGTTTGAGTGACATATTAAAGAAAACAAAACCAACAAAAGACGTTTTAATAAGATTGGGGTATGACATTATAAGAGGGATATTCTACCTCCATTATAAAGGTATCATTCATTACGATATAAAGCCACAAAACGTGTTGATTTACTCATTAAACAAAATGTCAGACATTTGCGCTAAAATCACGGACTGCGGGATTAAAAAGTGCTTCAAATTGATTAACTTCAACACACTGCCTTTTAAGAACAATATTGGGATACAGTACATTGCACCTGAAATGTTTTATAAGCGCACCTGTACTCCAGCAGTTGACATGTTTGCGTTTGGCGTTTTAGTCTTTGAAATGTTCTGTGGAAACATTTCAAAGATGTTCAAGTCAAGTTGGGAAATCACAAAGTTCTTTTGTGAAGGAAAGAGATTGAAAAAGACAGAAGAAATCGAACAGTGGATTTATGACTTGGTCCAAGACTGCTGGAAACAGTCGCCAGAGGAAAGAACAAACGCACGTAACGTTGTATTACGTTTCCAAAGAAATGCAGATTGATTGTTTATACTGTATTATTATTAATAGTTTTATACTATAATATCAACTATAAAATAGACTGTTTTTCTGTAACAAATTTATGGTTAATTGTTATACTTTTTTACAATATTTCTTGTACTATATTATTTTATAAATTTACTAACATATTAATGGTATTAATAATAGAAAATTGTGCTTTTGATATTTTGTTCCAAAATGGTTAGCTTTAGATTTTTACAGTGTTGGTTTCAAAACATTTGTCCAATCCGCGCAAAATACTTGTGAATGTTTAAAACAGGGGAATTAAATAATGATGAAAATATTAAAAAATGTAATATTGATTTTGAAATGAATTTCCCGACATATTTCAGTTTTATTGGTTTAAATATAATAGAGAACAATTAAGGACTTACTTTAACATGAAACATTATCAAGCAATGGGTATGATAATACAAAATCAGTTTAAATGCCACAAGTGAAAAACAAGTAAATAATCATTATATTGACATTTGTTGTTGTTTTTATTTACATGAATTATTTATCGCAATCTTTTTTCAATTTAGAAAATGTTTTGAAAACAAATATAGAATAACTGATCATTTTCCTCGAACAAGAAAGTCCAAAAAATACATTTAAATTTAAAATTATAATTTTAAGAAAAACGATGAACAAATTATGATCATTTACTGTATTGTTTTCACCTTAAAAGTTAAGTGTTTTTTGAAAAAAAAAATACAGTAGAATATTTGAAAGTTTTGAAAGAAGTATTCTTTTACATTCTCTG
>NW_004443692.1:756853-763035 GCF_000330505.1 Entamoeba invadens IP1 | reverse complement strand
AAAATGTAACTAGAAAGTTGCATCAAAGTGTAAATTTGAGCATGATATTGAAGACAAAAATTTGTTACTCATTTTATAAATTGTAAAACCCCAAAAAAGTGACCAATCCGTATTTTCATGTAACAAAAAATCAAGCAATTTGGTCCCATATTTTAAAATAATTCACATTTCAGTCATTTTTTTTAATTCGGCAATTTATATTGTATGGGTGGTATTATTTATATTTGTTTGAATTAAAGACGGATAATATGAAAAAAGTGAACATGAAAACAAAATGCCAAAAAATTGAATTAACCCCCAAAAATGAGTTAATTGTATGTCCCAATTTCAAGCTGAAACTATTATCAATAATAAAATAAGCTATTTTAATGGTTTTGTCACTCCTTTTCTGGTTGAAATTTTTTTAAATAAAAACAGTTCTTCCCTTCAACACAAAGAACGCCGCAAAACTGCCTTTTTTTCACACCGTCACAAAAAAATAAAAAATGTACTATAAAATATAATAATACAAATTATAGAAATAGAATTCAATTGCTGATTGTATAATATGACTGTTTAACAAGCAAAAATACTCTCAACAGTATTTTATTTTGATAAAAGCTATTTGTGTGGAGGAGTTACTTTTGGTGTTTTCCCGGAAGGGAGATAGGAATATTCGGAAGTTCCACATTTTTTATAAACTGGAAGTAAAAAATAGCCTGTATGACAGTTATTGTGTAGACAGGGTTATAAAAGCTATTGCACTACATTAGTAATCAACATTCAATGGGCAACACACAACAAACTGTTTCAACGACAAAAGTACACAAGAGAGTGCAGACAGACGACTTAACAGTCACTCCTATATTTTCTGTGGGTACAAAATATATATCAGACTCTATGAGTTCTTCTTCTAATGACTCTCCTATTCAAGAAAGCCCCTTGGCTTATCTTAAGCCTTCCGAACCATTGTACACAAAGACTGATAAGAAAAGAAAAAGGTCATTAGGGTTTCTCTCCCCGCGATCAAGGAAAGGAATATCTATCTTAAAAAAACGTTCGTCGTCTTCGACTCAAGTTATCGACCAAGACGACTCTGTTGACTCTTCACCAAGGAAGAACACGCGCTCCAGTAAAATGTTAGTCTTCATCCAACAAACTTCAAAAACAATTGAACCAGAAATTTTGTATGACTCCAATCTGTCTGGGTTTGACTCAAGAGTGTTGAAGTCTGCAATTTCATTCAAAGAGAATATTATATTTGTTGTTGAAACAAGACAAGAGAAATTCGGCTTTATTCAGCATGACATTGTGACTCCACTCGCAAAGAATGGACCAACAACTGTCACTTCAACTCAAATGGAATTGTTCTCGTACACCAAAACGTCGTCTTGTCCAACTTTCATTAAGAGAAAAACGGAATGCACTAAAGCTTTTACTGTACATGGTGATGAATCTTCGACGTTACTGACATGTTATGGTGCCTTTTGGATAGAAAAGAGTGGTGTTATAAACTTCAATTTTGTGATGAAAGATTTGTACGCTTTCTATTCAGGAATGGCAAACCCATTGATATACAAATCATTCACGGAGAAATCTGAATGTAGCAGACTTCTTGTTCTCCAAGCTCTTTGAGCTATCAAGTCATATTCCATGTTTATAACTGTTATTGATAGTTTATTAATAGTTTTTTGTTTGTTGAAAAAATGTTTTTTAATAATATATTTTAAATTATATTTTAATAATATTATTAATTATACTTTACTATATATTCACATCTATTTGAAACTAAATTTTTCAAACTATTACGTTCTAGTAAATTATTATCACAGAAAAAAACTTTAATTAGATAAATGTACTAAATAAAAACAATTTTTTGTTATAGTAATATATTAATATTTTATAGCAATTGTTTTATACCATTTTTGAGCTTTTAATTTAATAATTAGTCATTTAATAGTAAATAGGAAAACATATTCTATAAAAACCTATAACAAAATTAAAAAATTTGATTAGTAAACGGGGACGATCAGTTCGATTTGTGGGTCGGGTTGTGTCGATTTCTTAGCGATTTTGACTCTGTATTTATCCGCTGTGTCGAGTTTCTGTTTGAGGTTGGGTAAGTCTTCTTTCCATATTGGGAGGCATTTTCTCATTTTTCCCATTAACTTGATGTTCGATTGTGGGATGCAGAGATGAACCAACTTCTTTGGTTTTTTGTTATATGCCTTTTTGAGTGCTTCGCATCTTCTCTTGAACAGTTCCAAATTGAATTTTTGAAGTCTTTCCTTCTCCATTTTTCGTCTGATCATTGCCTTGATTTGTGAGGTTCGTGCGGCTTGCTGTTCTTTTTCTCGAAGCTTTTGTACCCCCTCTTTCCGTGTTTGCGTTATTCGAGCGTTTCGTTTCGCCAGCTCAATCTCATCTAATACTCGGTGGTGCTCTTTTTCACTTGCAATTAATTCTTGAATTTTTCGTTTCCACATTTTAACGGTTTTCTTTTTCTCTGCTATCTCAGCTAAAGTCGCTAGTTTTTCTTCTTCAGCCGCTTTGTGCAACATTGTGTGTCGTTCCTCCTCAGCCTTTGCTCGTTCCGCCATACCTTTCATTTTGGCAATCCTCAGCGCAGTTTGGATCGTTTTCAATTCCTTAATCTCATTCTCTCGTGCAATCTTCATTTGTTTCCTTTTCTCCTCTAACGCAGCATTTTCTTTAACAACTTGCTGTTTCAAAAATTTGAGAAGTTTCTTTTGCGCCAAATAATTCTTTTTTGTATATCCCGCTACTTTTCGTTGATTTTCCACAATCTTCGACGTGTCATTCGAAAATTGTTTCCAATGGTTGTCAATCTCCCTCACCTCATTCTCTGTCTGATTTTTGAAGATGTTGTCTGCACGCGTCAATGTGTCATTGATTTTGGCCTTCGTTTTGGCAAGGCGGATCTTATTAGCCTGGTTAAAAAGTTCGTCCATTTTTTTCTCGATGTCATTTGCCTGATTATCAAGATCCGTGATTTTTTTTATTTGTTTATTTTTAATTGTCTGAATTTCTGCGACTAAATCCTTTGGAATCGGCTGACTCAAAGCTCCCAACATTTGAAGCATAATAAATAAAATCACAAGAACTCTGCTTCTTTTCGTCATATTATGTTTTTAGTTCTTAGTTAATTTTTTTTCTTTGATTTTTATCAAAAAATTTGTTATTAATATTGTTATTAATATTGTTATTAATATTGTTATTAATATTGTTATTAATATTGTTATTAATATTGTTATTAATATTGTTATTAATATTGTTATTAATATTGTTTTAAAAAATGTTATTAATAGGACCACTGTCGAATCAATTATAGAACTTTGGCATGTACTTTCCATACATATCATAGTACCACTTGAATTGTTCTCTGATCTTGTCATCACTGATTAAGAAGTCATCTTTGTTCTTCGCCATTCTGCCGTGTGCACCTTGTCTATCCCCTTCCTTAGCAGCAGCAACAATTTGAGTCTTGACGTCCTCAGCCAAGTCCAGTCCAAATTTGTCATAGATTCTTTGAGTGACTGCGACTGGGTCAGCAATCATCTCTCTGAATCCGATATCAATGATTCTGTTTGCTCTCTCTGGTTTAGCAGCAATCCACTTTTCCCTCAAGGCGAATGAATTTTTGAGGCAGATCTCATTAACCTTCAAGATGTTTTGTTGGAGCCACAAGTAGTCGTCCTCTCCCAAGTCACCTTTAAACCTGGCACGTGCGTTCAAGAGCAAGTAGAAACAGCTTTTGAACTCATCGACGGGTTCTCTGTGGATCCAAACGATCTTGGAGTCGAATTTGTCGTCGTTCATGATGTTAAAGAACGGTGCTGGAGTCATGAAGTGAGAGACACACTTCAACAAGAAGTGACCATCTTCCTTCATTGGGAATTCAAGCGCAGACATTCTAATTTCGTCCAATACGGCGTAATAGACCTTATCCCAGTCTCTAGTGTAGCATGATTCTCTGTATTGTTCCCATCTTGGAATGGAATTACCAAAGATGTGTGTATGTGCAAGTGTTTCCATGAAAAAGAGTTCTTCTTCAGGCATCATAACATTGTCCATATTGTGGCACTTGTTCATGTCTTGACCATCAGTAGTGACTTGTCCGATGATCTGTTCAGTTATTAATTGTCTTGCTTGGGTAGTTGTGGTTTTATTCCCTGGGCAAATATGTTCATACAACATAACAGTCTTGGCTCTCTTGTCACATCCAAGCATCGTGTGTGTGAATGTTGATCCGGATCTTGGCAAAGCGACTATATAAATCGGTTTCTTGATTGGAATCGTTTCAATTGCGTCTTTGGCAAGATTCCTTTCAATGCAGAAACGGCCATAGAGTGAAATCTTAGCAACTAAACTTCTCATAGAAACCTTGAAGATAACACTTTCTGGATCAAAGCAACCAGCAAAGAACTCATACATGGTCTCCTTAAAAAATGGCTCTTCCAAATCTTTAGCAATTGATTCCCAGTTCTCCTTGAAAATTTGTGCGTGCGAGGGGTCTTGTTGGCACAAGAATCCACAGGCCATCATCTTCGCCTTGGCAAAGAGCTGTTCGTACATCGGGCGCGGGATCATCTCGCGATAGTATTTGGACTCTTTGTTGATTGTGTAGTGCTCGGGATAGTCGGCAGGGCTCAAACTCATTTCATTTTCAGAGTAAAGGCGTTCTATTTATAGCCAACTTCGTTTTTGCGTTTGTGCATTTTTACATTTTTTGAACCAAAAGTGCGTTCAGTTGAATTTCTAGTTGAGTGGATTCTTTATTATTTTTACTCAATCATTTATTAAAATGTCGGGTTTTATTCAAACATTTTTGAATTTTTCTTCCTTCAATCAGATCTTTTTATTACTGAATTATAGTAAAAGTATTATAAATATAGTTTATTTGAAATGATAAATTTAGTTGGAAAGAAAAATATATAACACCAATTTTCTAATTAATTTCTCACTTGAGATGTTTTCCCGATTTATTACAGTATTAATTAAAATACTCAATAATCACGAAAAATTCTTCAAAGCATATTGAAGATTCCTCACTATCTTCATAAAAATTACTTATTGTTTAGCTTAAAAAAAAGGTACAATTTAAATGCCAATCATTTCCGAAACTTATCATTTTTGGATTATTTAAGATGTGTTGTTTTTTCAATCAAACTGAAAACAATAAAAATTATTATTTAATGTATTAATGTATTATAATTTAAATTGTAATATTTTTTTGTAATAAATTGCTTTTTCAAGTGCAAAAATCAATTATTTATGATTGTTAGTTATCGTATTGTTACTTTTTCTATTTATTTGTGGAAATATTATTGAAAACAAAAAATACAATTAGTTTTTGATGTAAAATAATACAAAAAGCGTTCTAAAAAATGAAAAGATATTTTTTAAAAAAATAAATAATTACAAACATAATAATAATATATTAATATTATACATTAATATCTATCTAATAATGAAAATATTTTTTAAAAACAATTTATAAATATTAATTATTTTTATTATTTATTTATAACAATTAAATAGAGATTTTTTTTTATTTTAGTAAAAACTTGAATTTGTTTTATAATTGGTTAATTTTCATTTTCAATAGAAAAACAACGAAAAAATAACTATAAAAAAAAATATCCAAAAACTATAAAATATTTAAAACATTTATTTACTGAGTATTTTAGAATTGTAATTGATTTTATAATCAAAGGTTATAAAATCAATAAATAATAGTAAATATATAGATTAATACTAATAATATTTTTTTTATTTAAGTTAATAATTTATTAAAATAAGTGATTTAAATTAAAAAAGTAATAAAATTATTGAATTAAATAATTGATTTTGAACACAACTTATATAACACAATAAAGATGTTAAATAGTAAACTGAACACCGAATGAATAAAAAGGTACTGAAAAAGAAAAAACGTGTTAATGGAGGAATACAATCCAAATCAAAAAACAATGAAAGTTGAAGTCCGAGTTATTGAAGCAAAGGATCTTCAAGTTATAGACAACTTTGATGTTTCCAGTGATCCCTATATCAAAATGAACGTGAACGGCCAAGTCCACAAGACGACTGTAATCAAAAGGATGTGTAACCCTAGTGGGACCAATTCTTTTCATTTGACATCATTCCCGGACACAACTGACTTTTGAGGTTTGAATTATGAA
>NW_004443692.1:755674-756753 GCF_000330505.1 Entamoeba invadens IP1 | reverse complement strand
TTTCTCAAAGGGCCAAATACACGTGCAAATTGCTACGTATGGATCTTTTACAAATCAAAGACAGAAGAACCCAAAGGAATTTGCACTACGAGTCGGGTCATTTGGGTATTCTCCATCCTTCAACAAGTTGTTATAAGTAGTTGTATGTTATTCATTGGTGTTTGTACGTTGATATTATATTATCTTTAAACGCAATCATGTTTCAACTTAGAATAAATTACTTAACCACACAATACGTAAAGTGCACTTCAACCCAAAAAGGTTAAAGTTGTGAAACAAAATTGGAGACAAGGCTGTCCATCACTAAATTTGCCATCTTCTCGTTTGTGACCAAATTCACGTCAATTTGGTTGACTAAAGCAACAGGAAGTATTGGAGAGATTTTCACTTTGTACTTCTTAAATATGTGTAATACATTCTCGTCAATTTGACTTTCAAACGTCGCTTTTTCAAAGTCGTCACTTTCTTTGAGCAACTCTTTGGCATCTAAAAGTTCTTTCTTTTCTTTTAATAATTGGGCTTTTTTCTGTTCATTTTTAAGCTTTTCTGCTTCGAGTTTTTTAACTTTTTCGCTCTTTGCTTTCTTTTCATTTGTTTGTAACGTTTTCTTTGTTTCTGTTGCTTTTTCTAAAACATCGTTTTCGTTGTTTACATGTTGATCACTCTCCGTGGTGTCAACTTGATAAGGCTGACTGTCTAAAAACACAAAGTTGTTAAATTCAAATTTGTTTTCAGCTATGGGAAGGGATGGGTAATTTTTCTGTTCTTGTAAGGGAACAGAAGGAGGGCAGTACCCACCACCCTCTTGTATGTCATGTGTATTATTACTAATACCTTTGGCGTCAATTTTTTGTTGAGTTTCATATATATTTTCGTCAATTTGTTGTTGTGGTTGTTGATAAAGTGGGGCGGAGTGTATAAGTCTCCCACATTTGCACTGGACAGTCATTGAAACCAATGTAAATATTTCTTGTTTGAGTAAACAGAGTGTGCAAAAATAAAGTCTACCAGAACAACACGTCTCAAAACAATTCAACGGGAAGTTTTTACTTGCCATAAAACACACACTACATATACAT
>NW_004443692.1:749438-755574 GCF_000330505.1 Entamoeba invadens IP1 | reverse complement strand
GTTCGTTATTCTCGAGAGAACCGTTTGTTTTATCTTCTTCCAATTTTTGGGAAGAAGGTTTGTTGGTATTTCTTTCAACACTTCCTTGTTTTGCATGTTCTTTGTTTTGTTGTGTTATTTACAGTTCGCTTTATTGTTTCTTTAGAAAAAAGTTTCTATTCGTCTTGATTTTTTTAAATATAATTATTAGAATAAGAACTAAACAATAATAGTTGAAAACAAATAATTGTGTCGCTCTTTATTGTTAAATTAAACTCATTTATTGTATATAGAAACATCACTATATGAAACTTGGTACTGTTATATATAAAGTTAATAAACTTAAACGCAGTGAAATCATTAAAGCATAGTAAATTTTCTCTGTGAAAAATACCACAAGGGGAAGCTTCTATCATGTCTAATACAAAGATATTTATTCAATAGTGAATCAATATATAGACCACTTAGAACACTATAAAATGAGACTACCCTATCATACTTTCAAAGAAGTAACAGGTTATACTTATTATTCAATACAATTTGTAAACACAGTTTAACAACTTAAGTAAACAACTTTTATACAGCATCCTAAATACTTATATGTTGTAATTAGTGATTGTGGATATGTGTTTAAAAATTAAAATATTTATTCCTTGTTTTTTCCATTCGAATAAAGTTTTGTTTAAAAGATTAATAGTAAAACAACTTTATTGAAATTATCTAAAAAGCTATAAAACAGAGTTTAAAGACTCATAGAAAAGCATCTAGTAATAATTGAACCCTATAATGTCGGAGTATCAACAACCTATTCCTGATGTTCAAAAAGATATTAAACAAGCCGAAAACGTGAAGGAACACCCAATAAGATTCAACAAATACGAACAGAAAAGCCCAGATTACGAAAAATACTACACTCTTCAAAACATTGTTCCTCCAGAAGAGCTTTCATTGTTTATCGAAACCATCAAGAAACCGCTTCCAACTTCTTTTAGACTTACAAGGTCTTCCGAGACTTTTCCAAAAGTGAAAGAGTCCATTGAGGAAATTATTCAGAGCATCCCAGATGAGTTAAAACCCGAGACTTTTACATGGAACCCTTACACTTATCAACTCAATGTTGAAAGAAAACAAGTTAGAAAGTGTGCTCAATATGAGAAATTACACAAGTTCATGGTGTTGATGAATGAAGCTGGAGAGATCTCAAGACAAGAAATAGTGTCGATGATACCTGCACTTCTTCTTGATGTGCATGAAGGAATGAGTGTCTTGGACATCTGCGCAGCGCCAGGATCAAAGACATCACAACTTGTTGAAATGACTGGGAAGAATGGATGTGTCGTTGCAAATGATGCAGACAGACAAAGAAGTTATTTATTGACGCACCAAACGAAGAGACTGTCAATGCCGCATGTTGTAATCACCAACTACAAAGCACAGGATTTGTGTTTTGAGGATTACAAGTTTGATCGAATGTTGTGTGATGTACCATGTAGTGGCGATGGAACTATTCGAAAGAATGTTGATGCTCGAACTTGTTTCCACCTCATGAACGCATATGTCATGCACCGCGAGCAAATTGACATTATGAAGAATGTGATATGTCACTTGAAAGTTGGAGGGAAGTTTGTGTATTCCACATGCAGTTTAAATCCAATTGAAGACGAGGCGGTCGTCTCTGAAATCCTTCGCACGTATGGTGACGCGGTTGAGTTAATTGATGCACGAAACACACTTCCAGGTCTCAAGTACAAACAAGGCATTTCTACTTGGAAAGTATTTGACAAGAATTACACAGAAGTCACTGGGAAAACCGACAACATTCCAATTACAGCTCTTCCACCAAGTGAAGACGAAGCCAAAAAGTTCCATTTGGAGTATACTCTTCGCATTTTACCACACTTGCAGAACACAGGCGGATTTTACACCGCAGTCTTTGTTAAAAAGGGCGAAACCCCAAAAATTGAGAAGAAAAGGAAATGTGGAGCAAAAATGGAACAACAAGTGGAGGAGAAGTTTGAAAGAAATAAAGAGGAGGTGGATCGGTGTTTGACTGGAGAGAAAGTCGAAATAAAAGAAAAGAAGCCAACAAAACGAAGAAGAGGAATGGCACCTATAGACGATCAAGAGTTTAAACCGTTGTGCTCTATGCCAAAGGGTGATGAAATTTTCAAGCAATTGATCGAGTTTTATAAAATGCGAGCGGACTTTCCTCAAGAGCAAATGTATGTCATTGGTGATGATTGTTTGAGTGTCCACTATGTCTCCTCAGAGGTGGTTAAAGCGACACATGGATTAAAAATAGTATGTGGTGGTGTGAAAATGTTTAAGAAGCACAAGAGTGAGTTGGTTGAAGCCTACCGAATGGTGTCTGATGGTGTTCGCATCATCTCTGAGTTTGTTGGAAGTGAAAGAACAATAGAACTGACCCACCAAGAGTTCCTCAACATCCTTCAAGACGACATCAAACTTGATTCCTTGAGACAAAAAGTAGAAGGCAATGGGTGTTATGTGATGAAAGTGGTCGATGGAATTTTGCAAGGAAGTTATTTCTCTGGGTGGGTAGGTAAAGTGTTTCTCTCGTGTTTGATTCCAAAGCAAGACATGGAAGCACTGCAATTTCTTTTTGGTGTCACAGACAAGAGAAAGAAGCTTGTTAAAAAGGGCGCCAAAGATGAGAGTGAAGCACAAAAGGATAAAAAAGTGGAGTAAATAATTAGTTTTATTTTATAGTATAATTAAACTATATCATTTAAACTATAATATAGTAATTAAGTGATAAAATGAACTGGAGTGAAGAAACTTGAAAAAGGTGTATCTGTCTATCTATTTCAGTTGATGAATATGTTGTTTCTACTGTTTATCTTAAGTCAAGCACAACTCGAATTGGTCAACATATTTGTTGGTACGGAGAACAAGTTGGATGAAGTCAGTAATGGCAATGTCTATCCATGTATAGGGATTCCTTATGGTAAGCAGTGTGTAACATTTCAAACGGAATACTTTACACGACCAGAAATCTTCAATTACAAAACACGGTCGTTTTATGGGTTTAAAATTACACACCAGCCAAGTCCATGGATTAAAGATTATAATTCTGTGCTCTTTACTCCAACATTAAATGGATCGTTTTATAACTCAGTATACAGTTCGGCGTATTTCGTGAAAAGAGCACAACCAAATTATGCGGAAATATACGTTGGTGGAGTGTTGACAAAAGTCACTGCAAATCGACATAACGCGGTGTTCACTTTTTATACATCGCGGGAAACGACGATGTATCTGTATTTTCCAATTATTGAAGGAGAGTATTTGCTCCAACACAAAAGCGACCGAACACTCCATTTAAAACTGAGAAATGGAAACGCCCCAAAGAACTACTACTTGTATGCAACACTCCATTTCTCAAACGATATTTTGTCATTTGAGTGTATTTCAGGTAAAGTGTATGTTCAATCATTTGAAGTTCCAAAGTCCAACAATCAGATGCAAAACTACTGTCGACTCGCAATAAGTCCAAATGTCACAATGACTGTGTCCACGAGTTTTCTTTCCCATAAAATGTCCGATTTTCTCCTTGACAACTCGAGTTTTGAGTATGTGCAGATGCAATCAGAAAAGTTGTGGCAAAGTCAGTTCGACAAAGTAAAAATTGTGACATCCAATATAACTCGGAAGAGTACATTTTACACCAATTTATATCGCACTATGGTCTTTCCTCATGAAATCAGTGAGGGGAACATCTATCAGTCACCAATCGATTTAAAAGTACACACCGGAAAATTTTATAACGACTTTGGCTATTGGGACGTCGCGCGTGGGTCATTTCCATTGATCACTTTGCTTAACACGGAAATAGCTCGAGGGATGCTAGAGAGCACACTTTCTATATTTGAACAAAGTGGGAATCTGCCGCAGTGGATGTCTCCGGATAAGCGGGAGTGTATGGTAGGCAATTATGCGGATTGCGCCATTGCGGATGGCATCTGCAAAAACATCATTTCAAAGGACAATGGTTGTGCAGAGAGTTATTTGAAAGCAATGGCGAGCGACAAGAAGCAAGAGAGGAACAATGCGGTAGGTCGCGATGGGGGTGATTTTTTCAAGCAATTTGGATATGTCGAGGATCGGTTTTCTGGGAGTGTATCGAAAACGCTTGATTACAGATACAGCGATTTTTGCATATCACGAGCGATTGAATGTACACATCGCAATATGACAATCGAAGAGAAAAAGGCGAACAGACAAAGAGCGATCCTTTATAGTGTGTTGTACGACTTTGAAACAAAAGAATTTCGAGGGAAAAACATATACGGGGAGTTCACGAGCCACGATGGATATCGATGGGGCGATCCCTTTGTGGAGGGGGGGCCTAAACAGTATTTATTTAGTGTACCACACGATATCATCGGATTGAATTCTCTGTTTGGAGGAAACAAGGAAAAGCGGATTGAAAGTTTGGTGAAAGATACGTCATATTTCAGGCTTGGGAGTTATCAAATACTTATACACGAGATGGTAGAAATGGCGAGAAACAAGATGGGGCAGTACACCCATGGAAATGAACAGATGCACCATGTATTGTATGTTAAAGAAAACAAAGAAAAGTTGCTTCGAAAAGTACTCACAGAATTATATGACAACACTACACAAGGCTTTTGTGGGGATGAGGACAATGGGCAAATGTCGTCGTGGTACGTTTTAAGTTCATTAGGGTTCTATCCTGTGACACTCAGTACAAACCAGTTCGTTATCGGGTCGCCTTTATTCGACAAAGCAACCGTCACATTGAATGACAAAGTGCTTGAAATCGACGCACGAAATAATTCCGACATAAACGTGTATGTTGACAAAATCGAGGTGAATGGCACAAGATACACAAAAACGTATTTTGAGTATGATTTACTCATGGGCGGTGGGAGTATTACATTTTACATGAGAGACTCTTTCAAACGTAGAAAACTGATTGAAAGTGATAAAATGTATTCAGTGCAACGTGATAGTGAAACAACACCACTTAAAACAGTGAGTAAATTAAGGAATATGTTATGGTAATAATAGTATTAGTATTATTAGTATTATAATAATTGATTTTGATTGTGTCTTTAAATTTTTAATATTTTAATTTTTTCTCTTCTTCTTTTTTGGACCTTGAAAAAAAAAATATTTTTATTACTAATGCAAACAAATTAAATTTAAAAAAATAACTCGCCAAAAATTGAGGCACAATCGTTTAATAAAAAAATAAGAAACCAAGTCGATCTCTTAAATTATAAATGACCGAACATATAGAATGCTTTTACGATATTAACAACTTCAAAATCTTCTCAAGAGAATGGCAAACAAAACCCCCCAAAGCGATGATTGTTTTACTCCACGGGTATTGTGGACATTCCGGGAGAATGGACAGACTCTCTGAAAAGTTAGTGGCTTCTGGAATTTTACTGTGTGCGCCAGACCACCCGTATCATGGAAAGTCTAGCGGCGAACCCCGTGCGTACATCCCATCCATTCAAGTATATATTGATGTTGAAAATACATACATTGACATCGTAAAAGAAAAATATAACAGTGACGGGAAGATCCCGATGTTTGTCATGGGGCATTCAATGGGTGGGCTTATTGCTTCAATTCTTTCGCATAAGAGAAACGACTTGTCTGGAGGAATCGGGAGTGCACCAGCATATCAAATCAACAACTTCCTTGTCCTGTGGTTCTATTACTTTTTCGCTTTAATTGTGTATTTCTTCCCATTCCTTAGTGTTCCGGGGAAGGTCACACGAGCTGATTTCCCAACTGAAAGTGCGATGAAGTCGTACTTAAGTGATCCTCTCATAACCGAAGGGAAACACTATATCAAAAGTGCGATTGAAATGGCTTGGGCTGGGGACAATGAAATGAAAACAAAGACAACTATCCCGTTTTTGTTGTACGGAGGGAATGCAGATCGATCAGTCACAATGAAAGGAATGAACACAAAGGCGACCAATTTGAATAATGAAAAAAGTAAAGTGATTGTATACGAAGGGAAGTCACACTGTTTGTATGAAGAAGATAATTTAGACGAACAGGTTGATAACATTATGAAATGGATAAGTAATTTGAGTTATTAACATTTTTAAGTTTCAAAGTTCTAATGATATAGTTTCTATTTAAAAAT
>NW_004443692.1:700466-749338 GCF_000330505.1 Entamoeba invadens IP1 | reverse complement strand
AGTTTCTATTTTAAAATTGCATCAATAATTGAAAAGGTGTGCTTTATTATTAGGTTTGTGTCGCTATTTAAATCCATTCTCTTTGATAAAAAGCTTATTTGTCTGATAATTACTGATTTTGGATTAGGTAACAGAAAGAAATATCTTTTGAATTCCAAAAAATCTGTATTTTGGAGAGTGAGTATAAGAAAAAAAATAATTTTTAGTTTATATTCATTTACAATGATATGTGTAATTTGAAACATAACAAAAGAATAACAGAGTTTGTGGTTTAACTATGTTGTAATTCCAACAGTTGCGCTTAAAAAATGAAAGATTTGTATTTTTTCGGATATAATATCTCTTTTGTTGAAAATCCTAACAAAAAAGTCTTGAAAATCCAAGTTTTCATTACTCGAGCGGTAAAACAAAAGGGTTTAATAATATGTTGTTAAATTTTAAGAGTTGAATGTTTGTTTAAAATCTAAAAGTTTTCGAAAGAAAGAACCACTTTTATTAGTTAAAAATTAGATAAATAATATGATTGTTGTCTTAATATGTGTTGTTATAAAGTGTTTGACCACCGCTTGGAATTTGTAAACACTTTAAATTTGTGTTGTATCTCCTGGACCTTAAGTTAGTGCCTTTTAATTATTCTTTCATTTTTAGAACTGTAATAAACACCAAAGAATCGTTTTCTATATTTAAAATGATTCAAAACATAAATAATAAAATACATTCTATATAATTAAAACCATCATTTGTTGTGTCTAAGATGGTTTTTGGAACATTGGCGCTGTCCGGTTCAAAAAATATAAGGGTTATTTTATTGATAAAAAAATAAACGAAAAGCACCTAATTGAATCTCCGTTTTGAAAAAAATATGAATGGTGAGGATTTTGTGTTTGAAGATTCCACTAAAAACCAAAACGGTAACTATAATAATATTTTTATTATAGTATTTTTATTGTTTTCACATCACCAAGTATTTTTTTAAGTAGTTTCTTTTTATAATAAAAAAAAATTGAAAAAAATAAACAGTTTGATTTGGGGTAAAAAAAACAGTAAAATGAATGTTTTACTCTTTAAAAAAAACTTAAAATATTTTGAGGAATTCTTTTAGGCATTTTAAACAAATAATAGCATTTATGTTAAATACTGGTGTAGATAATGCCACGTTTTTACATTAAACGTATAATGTCAAATAAAGAGAATTCCATTTTTTTAATTATTTCAAGACAACCAAAAATTGTATTTTACATGGTATTTTTTGTCGATTATTTACCACAAAACTGTTATTGCTTCATTTACCTTTTTTTCAGGAGATTCAACAAAAACAAGTAGAAAGGGGCAAGTGTTAAAAGTAGTGGACTTTAAAAGAAGAGTATCCTCATATGTTGTGTTTGTTTTTGATCCTCCATAAACCCGAAAAAGCCCCACTTTTTTATAAGAAAAAAAAAACAAAAACGTGGAGTGGTTGAACACAAATCGGAGATGTGCTTGTTCTAGTGGAGTTTGCAAAAGTCTTTTAAGAAAGTGAACTTTCCCGACATTAAGGCTATAAGTTAAAAACCCCAAAAAGTATTTAAGATTACCAAGAAACGGTGTTAAATCAAAAAAGAAAAAAACAATAAATATAATACTTTTTTATTGTATTATTCCCGTCTTTTTTTACATGGAACATCCATTTACAAATATATAACAATAATCTGGCATCTTAGTCAAGAGATTCTCAAGAATTGGCGAAATCCACTTTTACTGACAAAAAAGTTAAAAAGGTTCTTTTAGAAAAATCCTCTTGTTATATTCCTTTGTATTTAAACAAAAACTTTCATTATTATAGACATGTCAGCGTCCTCAACCACACACGTCACTTCAAGCGATTCTTTCGATACGAGAGTTTCCAGAGAGAAACGTATTCGCAAGCAAGGGAAGATGTGGGATATCAAGGAAGACGCCAAATTGCTGGAAGCTGTGCGGAAGTATGGCGAGTCGAAATGGGTAGAAATAGCTGAGATGGTTGGGACGCGGTCGAGAAAGCAGTGCAGAGAGAGATATATCAATCACTTGAATCCAACTATCGACAACTCAAAGTGGTCGACTGAGGAAGACATGACCATTCTTAGACAATACGCCCTCATCGGCTCAAAATGGTGCTCAATTGCTTCTTGCTTGAACAACAGAACGGCAAGAGCAACACGAAATAGATACTACTCGCTTGTTCACAAGAAGAAAGTAGTGAGTTGCTTCACTCCTGTCGTTGATGGGTTTTCCATTTCAATTGGTGGAAATCCATGGTAAATAATTGTATCTGTTTCTTCGTTTAACTTTTGTCATTTTGGTTATTTTCTTGTTACATTTTCAATTAAAATGGGCGTTGTTTGTTTTGGTTTCAATTCAAAAACAAAAGTACTTTGAAAAGACATGTCATTTTATTGTTTTTGAATTCAATGTTTTTGAATATTCTTCATAATTACTGGCATATGATAGTATTGTTTACCAAAGTTGTTCAATTTAAAAGTATGATGGACTATTAGAAACGGCTTTTTAACACAAGAATCTAATTTGCCAAATCTTTTTCAAGTCCATTAAAAATCCCAAACTAAAAGTTCAAGTTTTTTTCCAAGAACCAAATTTCGTGACTTCATTCTATACTTCGTTTGTACGTTTTTCTTTGAAATCTTTTTAATAACAAATTGCATCAGACAGTTGAGTAATTATAGAATCGTTATAATTCTATAATTACTTAATAATAGAAAGAAAAGTGCTTAAAAATAGGAACACATAAGAAGAGTGACTTATTCATTGATGTAAATTGGGAAGAAGATGTCATCTGGCCCCAGCGCCACGCCAGAGACCTTCAATGAAATGACAAATTTGTATCCTCGGTAAAACATTATGTCGTTGTGGTGCGATGGTCTCACCATCCCAAGCGCAAACATTTCACTCTTAGTGACTACCCCATTTTTCATCATCCCGCCTTCGAACATGATCTTTTTCTTCGCCATTTCCGTTTTAGTCGTTTCGCCCTTCATCTCCCCGGAGAACGAACGACTGAATCGAGTCTCCTCGCACACCAAAAATGCTTCAATGTAGTTGATCATAGAACTTGTCGAATTGTCTATAGTGACGTCATACATGAAACTTTCATTCACGTTGAATATCTTCTTTGGCAATTTCACTTTATAGAAAATATTTCCTTTCCCAAACATAGGGGAGTACGTCACTTCCTTCTCAAGGCCAGTCACACCTTCAAAGCAAAGAGGGTGGTAAGCCTGGTCATTGTATATTTTAAACTCCATTTTAGGGAATGAAAACGGTTTACCACACAATTTGCAGTTGACGTTAGCCACAAAGCATTGTGGGTGATAGTTATACCCAAGTGCATTCACAAACTCTCCATCAATATGTTTATTACAGACAATGCATGTCTCCAGGCGAGCGTCGTCTTCATTTTCATAATCCCCAAAGTAACTTGGGTTCTCTTTCAAAAATTGAGTGACCACTGGTTTTACCGTCTCAGCTCTTTCCAAATACATTTTGGTGTCTTCTCTCAATTGTTTCTTCATCGTGTCGGTCAAGTCGGGTGCCCTCAGTGCTTGTGCAAAGTAGTCCAAAGCAGTTTCATAGTAAGCAAGTGCATCTGCGTACTTCATATTATTGTCAAACTCCTTTCCCTTTTCCGCTAGAGGTTTTGCAAGTTTCCAAGCCTTCAATCCATTCACAGTGGATGGGTGTTGTAGCGACAACTTTGTTCTAATATACGCCGTTCTTGATGCCGTTGTACTTTGTTTTGGCACTTTAGGTTTCTGTGGAATATTTGTTTGTTGGTTTTGAGATATTGGGGCCGCTGCAGACGCGTTTGCTGCCAAAGTAGTTTGATTGCCATTAGCGCCAAACTGTGGGAAAATTGGTTGTGACTGTTGCATGGGGTTCACGCTTTGCATTGGAAATTGTGGTTGTGCGCCTCCATTCATTTGTTGCATCATTGGCATCATCATTGGACCTTGTGGAGTCATCACATATGACATCTGCATTCCTCCCATTGAACTCATCATTTGCTGCATCTGTGCCATTTGTTGCATTTGTAACATTTGTTGTTGTGTAGCAGTGTTAGCAGGTTGAGTTGCTACTGGCGCAATTGGTTGTTCAGCTTTTGGTGTGACTTCCACTGTTGGCATCACCTTAACAGCGCCAGCCGGCATTTTGTGTTCTTCTTTTGGTGCTTCTTGTTGATGGACTTCTTCTTGTGGATTTGGGAATGACGGTTGGATAATTTTTGGTTCGACCTTTTGTTGTTGTGGTTCTGCTATTTTCTGTTCAACAGGTTGTTCGACTTTTTGTTGGACTGGTTCGATGGTAGAGACTTGTTGTATTGGTGGGTTAAACAGTGCCTCGTCGTGAATAGGAGTGAATTCTGGTTGAACGGGTTGTTGTGGAATTGGTTCTTCTTTCTTTGGTACTTCTGGTTTTGGTTGTTGATATGTTTTTTCAGGGAGAGGTGGTTGAGGTGGTATTGGTTCTTGTTGTTTAGTAGGTTGTTGGGGTTGTTGTGTTCCATCATAATTTGGATTAGACTTAATCAGCTCTATAAAGTTAGCTTCTCCTGGATGTAAATCGGCCAAATAAGTGATTCTATCCGAGTACTCGACTATTTTGTCTAATATGACTGAGTAACTCTCTGCATTAACTGGGTCTTTGTGCGCCAATTTCAAGTAGTAAATAGCTTCTTTATATTTCGTAATAGCGTCAAAGTCTTGTTCTTTATTGTCAAAATCGATAGCGACCTCTGCAATATTGATTGCTTTTTCCAACGACATTAATTTACTTTTTAGTTTTTTGAGTTCATCTTCTTTTTCGTTTGTATTTTATATGAAAACCTCTTTCTCTAACTTGTTGTTTGACGACTTTTTCTCAGAAGAAATCGGGAAATTGTCTGTTTTTTCAACAAGAAAAAAACTTCATAAAACAAAGCGAGAATGAGGATTTCTAAGTTATTTCAATATAATTATAATTATTATTATTATATAATTAATAAAACTAATAGAGTACAATACTATATTTTGTTATAAAATAACTATAAAAATAGAATTAACAAATCGCTTGAAGGAGCAAATCGCCAGCGCTTGTGATCTCCTCTGGTGCGATTTTTCTGAGCTTATCAATCATGTTGTTAATGGTATTTGTTGCATTGAATTGGTTCACAACACTTTTGCACGTTGTGACGCTCTTGACCATTTTAGTGACCGTAATGAATGTAACATACAACACGTCAAACTCCTTTTCAGCAATTAAAAAGTTACCCAACATTGCGCTGCATATGGCTTCGGTGTAATTAGCGACGGCATCTATCTCGTAAATGTTGTTCGGTAAAAACGCGAAAAAGAGTCCACAGAACTTTCTTGTTTGTGAGCAGTCTGTTTTGAAGAGTCTTGTTGCAACCTTTTTGATGAAATCAAATGCTTTAGAAGTGAATTGTGTAGTATGTGAAAACACCGCAAGTGTTGCGACAGCGGCCACAATAGTTTCTTGGTCATAATCGAACTCCGATATTTTCTGCAAGAAGTCTGCGACTGTTTTCTCCTCCAACGTAGCATTTGTGATATAATCGTTTCCGAGTGTTGATGCCAAAAATTCGTGTGTCGTGTAGTGTAATGTCATTACGTCTTCTTTATCTGTAGGGACAAATTCTTGATAGATTTTCAGTATTTGGAAGCGGAGTTGGAGTTGAATGTCATTGGAATACAAATTGATGAACTTTTCCATATTAATCATAAATGTTTGTTGCTTCAAAAAACACAAATTCTCCTTCCACTCATTACACGACGGTGACACCAAATTGAAAACACACTCACAAACCAACGACAATATCGTTTGACTCAACGAATACTTCATCGCAACCACAGAAAAGTATTCCATTAAGTTCGTTTCGACTTTCAATTGCTGGCGCTTTAAGAGGAATAACAACAAATCCAATCCATGGTACTCCACAGCAACTTCACACTCGTACGTTCGCATTGTGATCTCAAATATATCAAGCCAACCCTCTTCATTGAACTTTTCAAAGTCATTTGTGATGTTCAAAAATGCCAAAGACAATATAAGCGAGTTCTTCTGGATTGTTGCGTTCCCAACAAACTCAAGAGCCGCTAAATAACATCTTTTCCCCCAACGATATATCTCCTCTTTAGTCGGCGTGTTTGTTATCAATTTAATTAACACGCACCCGCTGTGGTCTTGGATTAAAGAGTTCTGTTGAAAGATTTCCATTTCATCACACAACGAATCGCCTATTTGCATCGAGTACATCTCGTGGATGCCTTGATTGTTCGTGATCAAGTTGAATAAGAGTGTGATTGCACACACCACAATCATTTCAGTCTTTTTGTACTTCTTGAGTATCTCCCCAATGACTAAATGAAGTCCGTTCTTATATGCAACTTCACACCATTTGTTCTCATTGGTCACTACTTGGAAGAGAGAGATACCAGATGTCACTATTTCCTCGTCGTCCAAGTGATTTAACATGATCCCAGTGTACACACGCATCTCCTCACTCTCCGCTGGTGTCACTTTGTCTCTGAACCGATTGCAACACAATGAAAATATGCCGATGATAATATCCTTCTCGTTTTGCATTCTATTTGCAAGGCGCGAGAATGAATACCACCGTCTTCCAAACAATTTATTTTGCGAATTGTCTCCTCCAAGAGTTTTGAGTATTTGCAACGAGTTCACAATCGTTGGCACATACATGCTTTCGTCCAACAAATCCAGTAGAGTCTTACAGAAGTTTTCTTTATCTTCTTTGTTAATTTGGACTGTGGCTAACATCTTGTTCAGAGCTTCTGTTGCAATGAGGGATATACAATCTCTCAAATCCTTTGAGTTGCTTTGGATGTGTTTAAGAATATATCTGTGGACGTTCTCAGTGATCAAATTTGCGTTGTTTGTGGTGTTTCCCGAGTACGCGCCGATTGCGGTCAAAACGTCGTAGAACCCCTCGTCTGTGTTCAGTGCTTCTGAAATCTTCACCGAGTACTTGTATAAGCCATCGTTCCACATTTTTGTTTGAACGTCGGTTTCTTGTGCACAAATTGCGAACACGTGAAGGAACAACAGTTTGATTTCACTGTCGGACTTCTCATCAATTTTGTTCATAAGACTCACCAAATTTCCTCTGAAAACAAAATTCTTTCTGTTGTTTTCATCTTGTAATAAATACAAGCAGCACTTGAGTATCCCAGACATCTCCGTTGGTTGAATCAACCCGGCAAGTATTTCAGATAAGATGGAAGGGAAGAGTGACCGACCAGAAACAATTTGTGAGACAACATAAGACGTCAGTCCGCCAGCACTTTCTGGAGAGTTCTCTTTTAATGAAGAGAGACCGTTGACGGTGATGTAAGACTCTAAGCACTGTCTTCTGAGATAGACTGAATTCAGTCTTTTGTACAGAAATGAAATGATGACAACGTCGTGTGGAAGTTTGAAGTCGAAAGAGTTTAATACGTTTCTCTCGAGTTGTGGAGGTATTGTGTATGATGGGTGGTCACGCATCCAGTCGATTAACTCATACAAAAGAAGTTTAAGAGTGAGTTGCAAGTCAAATACAGTGAAAAGTAAGTTGTTGACATTTTCAACGGTAAACACTTTCTGGATGTATAGAGGAGACTGTGTGTTGTGGGAGTACAACGGACGTACAATCGACTGAATTATAGCCTTTGTGGTTCTGACATACAAAGTGGTATTGGGTGGACTTTCTTTACAAGAGCCACATGAAGTAAAATGCTTTACAAACAATCCACCAAGTTTTTTGCAAAGAAACTCATCCAAGTACATTGTACCATCAATGCAAATGACTTTTAAAATTTGGTTTTGTGAAGGTGGATTGTAATCTGGTAATTCCTGAGGAATTGGAACGTTCAGAAGAGAGTTGTAACTGCTTTCAATGTCTTTCAACTCAAAGAGTTTGCGCATCACTTGGTTCGATATGTTTATTAAGTTTTATTTCTTTTGAGGCGTAAAATCAATATTTCTCAAGTCTTTTGATGGTAAATAATGTCAAAAAAACAGTGACAGTTTCTATTAATATCAATAGGTAATCCAAATTGATTTATTCCAGTAACTATTAATTAAATTTGTTATTAAATAGTATAATTATTATTATAATAATAATTCATATTAATTATATTTATTTAATTATTGTGTTTAATAAATAGAGCATTTTATTATTATATAATTTTTTTACTATATTTTATTATTTAATTTGTTAGTTTCCAAATCAAAATGATTATAATATTTTTATTATTCATTATAATGAATTTTTATTATTTCGATTATATAATCAACTATAAAGTTCTAATAAACATGAAATTGATATATTATTAAATATAATATAATATTAGTTATATAATAGAAATAACAAACTACGATGTATAGTTATAAATTAAAAAATAATATTTAAATTTAAAAAAGTTGTATTCAAAAAGTAATAAATTCTCAATAAAATATCAGGTTTTCGATGAAAACAAATTATCAAAGAGATTGAGTAAAGTCATTTTAGATAACACAAAATTATAATTAAGAAATTAATAAATAACTATAATCAGATGAAGAAATGAGACAACTTCCATATTCTAAAAATGTCGAATTAATCATAAGAACTAAAAAAAGTATACAGTGAAATGGCCGATAGTGCCACATCGTTGAAAATTTTATTGATTGGGGACAGTGGTGTTGGTTTGTAATTCACAAAGTACTTGAACTAATTCAAAACATTTACCAATAGGGAAAACCGCCCTTCTAAGACAGTACTGCGACCAGAAATTTATATTTGACACTACCAGTACAATTGGATGCGATTATAGGTCAAAGAAAATATCGTACAAAGGAGAAACAGTAACGCTACAACTTTGGGACACCGGTTTGTCAATACAGAATATATTTGGGAGGGTGAGTTACACTCAATTATAACAGAACAAAAAATGACTCAAAGCTGGTCAAGAAAGATTTAGAAACATCACAACAAGTTATTACCGTGGGTCACAAGGTGTATTAATCGTGTACGATACAACAAATTTCGATTCATTAAAACAAGTGAGTTACTGGATAAACGAGTTGAAGAAGGAGAGTGTAGACGGCGTCGTTTTTCTTGTTGGAAACAAAATTGATGTGACAGGAGAATTGAGTAAAGAGCAAGAGGATATTGTGAATAGTGTGAAACTTCAACACTTCGTTGTATCTGCAAAAAGTGGGAACGGTGTCCAAGAAATGTTCACCCAACTTGTCACCACGATTTTGGACCAAGGAGTCTTACCCGAAAAGGTCGGAGACATGCAGGAAGTCTCCTTGGAACAAAATAAAGACAATCAAACTCAACAACAAGAAAAACAATGCTGCTAATTATTATTATTACACAATAATAATAGTATTATTATTGCTAATTAATTATTACTCTATATTGTTTGATTAATTTTTACTATTTTATAGAATTTGTTTTCCTTTTATTTGTTACTCTATTGATTTATAAACGAGAGTGTATAAATAAAAAAGTCGGTCTTTTGAACTATAAATAATGGAATATTTCAAAGATTTTAAGTAATAATTTAATAAATTTTATCTTAATTTAAAATAATTTATACTCGTTATTTAATTAAAATTAAACTATATTGGTTTAGCTGATTATATAAAGTGAATTAAGACAATATCACGTTTGGCTCATCTATCCCATAATCACTTTCAGATATAAAAATTAAATAGAATTTGCTCGCTTTTAAGTAATAAGATTCAAAAATTAAAGAAGCAATTTTCAAATATTTCATCATTAAAACACTTAACTTTGGTTTTCCATCTAAAGTGTCTTAATAATATGTTGAGTGGATTCAACAACCGAAGGGGTTGCGTCATCTTTGGTATATTTAATTGTATTGAACTTTCGTTATTTGTGTTGTATTGATTTAATCTTGCCAATAATTGTTCGATTGTTTTTGCTTTTGAATAATATCTATTTCTAACCTCAAAGACAATTTCTCTAAAACAGAGAAACAGTTTATTTGTTTATTTGTCACTATCTATATATTTATAAAAATATATTTATTATTAGTTTTTTATTTTAATTATGATTTATTCTTTTAGTTATTATTTTTAAAAATATAATTAAACAATCAAATTTATTTTTTAAACAATTTGAAAAAAAAAATGTTTTTTATTCTATTTTAATTTTAAATTAACTTATTATTAAATATTAGTTGTTATTGTTTTTAATTTACTAGATTGTTGTTTTTGTATTAAAATGTATTAAAATGTTTGTAATTTATACTGTATTAAAACATTTAATAAACATAACTTTAGTATTATAATAATTGTCCTCAATTTAATTCGAAGAAAGTTACACACCACTTACCACATTTTTTCAATGAACTCTTCTTTTCTTCTGTTTTTCAAATAACCCCAAAAAAGTGTAGTTCAAATTATTGATGAATTAGTTATAAATTATTTAATTATTAATATTTAATATTGAATTGTTTTGGGTTTCAAAGTAATAAAAGAAGTGTGCCAGATTAATACACTAATACATACAATGCCATCTTTAATCCTCTCCCGAACAATTCCATCAATTAAACGAATAAACTTAATAATAAAATAGAATAATTCTTCTAGTGATTTAAAAAGACATTATTTGCCTTGTGTCATGTTAGAATAAGAAAGAAAATCTATTTATAGTTAGAATGAAATACTGTTTTTTCTCTCAGTTTCCAACCCTCCTCTATTTAACTACAAAAAATATAATAGAGATATACACATGGCGACAGTTCTTGGAATCGGAAACGCACTTCTCGACTTACTTTGCAACGTCCCGGACGAAGTCTTGACCGAACTTGAGCTTCCAAAAGGATCAATGCAACTTATTAACGAGAAACAAAATCAAACCATTTTGAAGGTAGTCAGTAAGTACCCCAAAATAGTTGTGTCTGGTGGGTCTGCGTCGAATTGTATTCATTCCGTTGCTCATTTAGGTGTCAAGTGTACTTTACAGGGTAAAATTGGAAAAGATGCCAATGGCAAAGCGTTTGAAGCCGATTGTGTGAATTCCGGAATAACACCAAACCTTGTTTTGACTGATATGGCGACAGGGTGTGCAAATGCATTCATCACCCCCGATGGGGAAAGGACATTTGGCACGTTCTTGGGAGCAGCTTCAACACTCTGTGCAAATGATATAAACGAGCAAGTCATGAAAGGGGTGAAGGTATTACACACTGAGGGGTATTTAATGAATGACCACGACATGTTTAGAAAAATGATGAAAGTGGCTAAAGAGCAAGGCTTAGAGATTTCACTCGACGTTGGATCTTTTAATGTTATTAACTCAATGAAAGACTTCTTCGACGAAATCATTCGAGACTACGTCGACATCCTTTTTTGTAACGAAGAAGAAGCTCAGGCATTAACTGGGGTTGAAGACCCATATGAAAGTCTTGATATGTTAAGTCAAATAGTGAAGCTACCTATTGTGAAACTGGGTGGAAAAGGGTCCATCGTAAAAATGAACGGCAAAACCGTGAAAATCGAACCATTCAAAGTCAAAAAAGTTGTTGACACAACTGGAGCTGGTGACTCATATGCAGGGACATTTTTGGCGGGATATATTAGAGGAGCGTCGTACGATAAATGCTGTAAAGCCGCATCACTCGTGTCCTCAAAAGTTATCCAAAAAATGGGAGCTAAATTAACTGACGAGCAATGGGATCAAATCAGGCCTGAAGTCGAAGAGATCTTTGCTTGAGTCTATAATTCATTTTTGTTGTTTTGTCTTTTTGATGTTTCGAATTGTGGAAAATTTGAAAAAAAATGAAACCCTATTTATTATTTGGGCTTTATTATTACCAAATCTAATTATAAATTTAGCACAAGAAAGTCCATTTTGTAGAAAGAAAAAAAATTAATTTAACAAATTGTAACGTTTTTAATATAATAATATTTATAATTAATAATTACTAGTTTATAGTTTTAAAAAAGAAAAAAAATAACACTAAAAATTGGGACCGACTAATTTCACCACCACCTCTATAAATAAAAATATTTATTTATAAAAAAGATGACAATTATTAGTAAATGCTCAATTTCAATTTATAATAACAATAATAAAAATATTTTTTTTGTTTTTCGAATAAACTTACTAATTACTTATAATTTTTCATATTTACAAACCACAAATTATTCACTAAGTTGCAAATTATTTCTTAATCATTGGACACGTTTGTTTGTTATGACCATATTGTTGACACCTTCCACATTGAGTTATTTTTCGTTTTTTATGTTCTACATTACATAATGTTGGCTTCTTAAATCTACCTTTATTTTCTACCATTTCTACAAGTCTTCTTGGTGAAGGTCCAGTCTGTTTTTGTCTCACTGGGTCTATTAAGTTTTCTCCAAACCGAAGAACGCTTCTTCTTATCGAGCTCTCTCTACTAATTGGTAAATCTGGTCCATGTGTGGCCAATATTACCGTAGTTTCAGTTTGAGTTGTGGCTTTGTTTGCATCTGATGTTTCTTGTGTGGGTGGTTTACTAATAACCATATCCACTTTCACTAACTCCTCTTCCATCTTTTTGTTTATTCTGCATCTTTCTACCAATTTCCAGAACTCGGTTAAGCGATCCGGATTTGATTTTAAAATGGGCTCTATTTCCTCTAGATTGTATTGAAGATCACTATGCGTTTTTGGATAGCAATTATTGGTTTCTTCTCTAGTCTCTTTTGTGTGGGTAGCCTTTTTAAACTCATTAGAAAGAAACACTTCTCTCCCAAAGCAAAGTCTAGACAATGGGAATTTGGTAAATTCAATGCACTTTTTGATAATGTGTATACACGGGTAATGAAACAAATTAAAAGATTTACAAGTGCACGAAGTGAAGGTACATTCATTTTCAGTAATTTCTATTATTTTCCAATTTGAGTACATATTACATATTTTATTTACTATATAAGAACTTATGTTAAATAAAATGTCATGTGGAATAATGTATTGTGCTACTTCAATATTGACAAACGTTTCTTTATGAGAGTTCAAATCAAATTTTCTAGCATCATTAATCACCGTTTTGACAATTTCCACGAGTATACAAACCACGTTCCCGCGTTTCTGTTTATAAGATCCGAAGTAGCCTTCTATCCTATTTGTTGTTTGAGAATTGGTGTACACAAGAACAGAAGATGGCAACCACGAGTCTTTTTCTTTAATTAAGTTTTCCAAAACTCTGATTTTATCCTTTTTTTCGATTTTGGGTTTTTGATTTTTTCTTAGATCTTTGAGTTCAATCAAAGTTTCCAAAAATAACTCAGCATCCGACGCTAAACAATCTCCTGTTTTTATATCACTATCTTTTATACAGTCATTGATTTTTTCAACTTGTTTAGAGCTAAGTTCATACCCTGAATGCTTCATCAATTCTGAAATGAAGTCTTTTTCGTTTAAAACGCCGGCAATCATTTCTTCGAAAAGTTTTATTATAACTGAGTTGTTCCCAAATGCTACTTGTAGATCTCTTTTAATGTGTCGAATACAATGAAACACTTTAATACCGGGAAATATTGAAAGAAGAGCATTCTTTTGAGCAAGACATCTATCACAAAATGCACACTCCATTATCACCCCGTTGTTACGTAAGAAAAGAAAGAAGTTTTCAAATCTTATCGTCGTGCGATTTCTTAAAAGTGCAAAAATGGAATATGAGTGTTTCCATTGTGATCTCCACAGACTCCGACAACCAAAGTAAAATTAAAGTGATTTGTGAGTGCAGTGTCGTCAATAAATATCGGAGTTTCAAGTGGTTTGGAATATTTGACATTGAGAAAATAACAAGCATCAAATTGTCCTCTTTGTGTTTTGATTACATGAGTTATAAAATCTTTCAAATCAACACAATAAAACAACAAAGTCTTTGCTTGATCAGACGTTCTTGAATCATACTCATTTTGTAACATATATTTTATTCTTTTTGAATTAACAGCAATCTCACATGATGAAGCTATCTGAGCTGGCTTAAGACCCGTACGTGCCAAAACTTGCATTTTTCAATCTTCTCCAAATCAAAAATGTATTGTGCACGTGCTGGTAAAACATCAAATGAATGATTGTGTTGTTGTAAAAATTGATTCAATGTATTTTCTATCTTTAGAAACGCGGACATTCATTTGGCAAGTGCATCCATTAAAACAACAACAAAATTTCTGTATGAGTTTAGTCTTATCGGTATGTTGTGATGAAAACAAAGAATACTTAACACCTCCTATCGTAATTATAGTGGCTTCTTTGACAATTGTTGTCACTTTTTCTATATCAAAAGGTGTTGAATGTATTTTTTCGAACATCCAAGGTGGTGTCGGGTTACCAAAAGAAGGTTCAATTTTTTCCATTGCGTTTGGTAAACTCATTTTAAGTTTATTAGATTGTTATTGATATTGATATTAATATAAAACCCTGATTATTATTGTTATTATAAATTGAAATTGAGCATTTACTAATAATTGTCATCTTTTTTATAAATAAATATTTTTATTTATAGAAGTGGTGGTGAAATTAGTCGGTCCCCTAAAAATTTCAATTAAAAAAACAAGAAAAAATAATTAAAAAATAAAAATTGAAATAAAATCTTTGTCATTTTTATTATATTTTATTCAACAGTAAATAAAATAAATGGAAAATATAATTGGATGCAAAAAAAGACTAAATACTGATTGTTATTGAAATAATTAATTGTTGAATTTTGAAAAGATTTTTACTTCTTTGCTTTTTCAAAAAAAAATATAATGATTATGTTAGACTTATTTATAAAATGTTTATTATCAATAAAGCTATATGGGGTTCAGTGACAAAAAATTAAATTCAATTAATTACATTAGTAAAAATATAGTTTTTGTGATTTAGTTATGGTGAACTACATCTTGTGTAAATTGTTTTTGATGTATTTTGGGTCAAAACTGGTTGATTTTATTCTGCTTTGAAAGATTTTATATAGTTCATTATAATAATTAATATAATTACTTCAAAATGTACAGATTTATTACCCAAAAAACATAACAGAAAGAAGTGCAGTTTACAAATGTGAATGTTTTAATCGAAAAACGAGCAACTTAGAACTGTCCTTATTTCATGAGCACACCACGACAACAATTTGAATTGTTGAAAAAGAGTTCTCTCTTTTTTGATTCTTCTTTTATATCATTTGACCCTGAGAAGAGTTTGATTGGGGTTGGTTCTGTTGGTTCTGTATATCGTGCACAATTCAGTGGGAAGACAGTTTGTGTGAAAGTTTTTGACCACAAACCAAAACTTGATGCTCAAGACTTTTTGAAAGATATTGAGTTTTTGTCTGGATTGAACCACAATAATATAGTACTTTATATGGGGTTTTCTTTGATAGAAAATGTGTTTGCTGTAATAACTGAATATGTTGAGTTGACTCTTGAAAATGTTATAGCAGGTAAAACAGAGCAAGTTCTTAGTCTAATCCAGAAAGTTGTTTTATTCGAGCGTTGTTGTCTTGGCGTGCAATGGTTACACAACAGATTCAATTTAATTCACCGCAACATCAAACCCTCGAACTTCCTCATCCAACCAAATTTAGACGTGAAAATTTGCGACTTCAAATTTGCAGAGTCTGCAAAACGTCCGACAAAAGAATTTCGAGGAAGTTTATTGTATTGTGCGCCTGAAGTATATGATGACCGGTATGACAAATCACTTGATATTTATTCCCTTGGAATGACGATGTGGGAGCTCTTTTACTGTAAGAATTTGTTAACCGAGTTCATGAAGAAAACAAAAGAGCCCCTTCAAACTGTGTTTTGTACGTTAATTAAAAATGGTGTCCGCCCGACCCTCCCACGTAAATTTATGTGCAAAAATTTTAAAAAAGCCGAAAACGAAAAAGATGGACTCAAAAAGAAAGAACTTCAAAATGAAATTGAACGAGTGAAACTGTCTTATAACACTAAAGTGCCAAAGAACGTTGAAAACATAATTGAGGAATGTTGGACAACCGATCCAAGTAAAAGACCAGACATAAATCAATTGATTAAAATGCTCTCTGATTTACGAATTGTATTTGTTGTGAGCTTCCACTCGGCTCTTATGTGGTGGAACACGCACTTTGCGTTAGGAAATTCTGCCGATGAAGTTGTTCCCATAAAAACTTTTGTGGAAAATCTGTGTGACACGTTTGGTGTAAAAGAGCCAAGCACCATAAATCGGCTGATTGAGTATTTAAGCGAGAACAATCAAGTGAATTTGGAGCACTTCGGATTTTTAATTCGGTTGTTCGGCAAATTTTATAAGAAGAAGACACTCTTTGCTAAAATGCTGAAGATGTGTAAAGCAGATTGGTACTATCCAAATTACAGTAGAGAAGAATCTCAAGCTAAATTGACGGGGTCTCTTGATGGGACGTACTTATTTAGAGTTTCTAAAAAGACACTCGACTATCCTTTAGTACTTTCTCGAGTTGTTAAAGGGTCGATAGTGCATACGAGAGTTTCATGTACAGATCTTGGGGACAAAGGTGTAATGTATAAATTGGAAACCAAAACCGGAATCTACTCAGACAATGATTTGTGTCGAATAGTTGATGTAATGACAAGTATGAATGTCTTAAAAGCGCCATGTTCTAAAGAAGAGAACTACAACCCCTATTCTTAGACTCTCTCGTTGCTATATTTTATAATTAATTTACTATTCAATTGAACACAGTTTTAATAGTTTTATTAATGATACTTTAATTAATTAGAATAATTAATAACAAATTCTATGTTTATAGTAATTATTTGAATAATTTAATTATATTATTGATCAGTGGAATTGCGACTCAAAAGAACATAAAAAGATAAACAATGGAGGGACTTCCTATACAACAACATGTCTCTGAAATAATACAATGTGTTTCTACCAACCAAATAACAATCCTTTTGGGCACTACTGGGTGTGGAAAAACAACGATGGTGGGTCAAATGTTGTATGACCACTCCATACCCCATAAAGACCCACGCATCGTCACGACGAACCCACGTCGGATTGGTGCGGAGAGTGTTTCCGAACGTGTTAGTGATTTGCGCAAAGTGGAGTTGGGTACTTTTGTGGGGTACAAAGTTCGGTTTGATGATATGACCTCTCCGTCGACACGGCTCTTTTTTATGACTGATGGGATATTATTAGCGGAGTTGTCTGCAGATCCGGTACTGAGTAAATATGATGTTCTAATTATAGATGAGGCGCATGAGAGAAGCATCAACACCGACTTTTTATTATCATATTCTGCAAGACTCTGTCAGAAGAGAAAAGATTTGAAAATTATCATCAGCTCAGCCACTATAGATACCAGTGAATTGACTAAATATTATTCGGGGTATTCTCTTAGTGTTGGCACTGTCACAGTGAAAGGACGAGTGTTCAATGTTAACATCAAGTACTTGACTGGAGACCCAAGTCCGGCACTCAATCCTGTAGTCGAAACGGTGTTGGAGATACATAGTATGTATGACACGGGGGACATCTTAATATTTCTTTCTGGTGCTGAGGAGATTGAAAAGTGTTGTTCTTTGATAGCGAGAAAAGCCACTGAAATCACCGCTAAAAGTGACTTGATTATTCTCCCATTGTACTCCGCACTTCAAAAAGAAAAACAGAAAAAGGTCTTTTTAAAAGCACCACCAAACACCAGAAAAATTGTTGTCGCAACTAACATAGCAGAAACCTCTATTACAGTCCCTGGTGTCAAATTTGTGATTGACCAAGGACTAGTCAAAACTATGCAATCCACGGGCGGAGCAGAAGGGTTGACTCTCGAAACCGTTTCCAAAGCGGGTGCTATACAACGGTGCGGGAGAGCTGGAAGGACTGAAGAAGGAATTTGCTATCGACTGTATAGTGAAGAGTCATATAACCAACTGAGAGATGAGAGTGTGCCAGAAATAGTACGAGTCAATTTGGAGGATGTTGTTTTGAAATTGAAAATGTTGGGCATTGGCCTTGAAGAAACTTTCTTTGTTGAGAGACCGCCTGTATTAAATGTTGTAGAAGCTGTGCGAGAACTTCGGTATATTGGTGCGATTAACGACGATGGGGAAATAACCGATTTTGGGAAAAAACTGGTCAAATTTCCACTGAGTCCAAGGCAGGCTGCTGCTGTGTGTGAGGGGTATACCAACAACGTCTTAGAAGAGGTGAGTGAATTGATTGGGATGGTCAGTCAAGAGAATGTGTTTTTAGGGAGTTACAGTGGAGTTAGTGGAGTTAACAATGACCTTATTGGGATGATTGTGGCGTATAAAATGTGGCAAAAATATGGGGAGGTGTGGGGGACGAAAAAAGGGTTAAACCCACAAATGATGCGATACAGTAAATTGATTGTCAAACAAATAGTGGAAATCGCAAGAGATGTGTTTAATGACAAATCCACACAAGAAACAAAGGCAATGCGGAATAGAAGTCACAGCAGAGAAAGAGATCGCGTGAAGGATTTGGAAGAAGCGATTGAAATCAATCACATCATTAAGTCACTAAAAATTCGCGAAATAATCGACGCGATCTATTCTGCATATTTTAGAAACACCGCACAAAGGTGTGGGAAAGGAAAGTATCGACTTAAAGGCACAAACATTGATACAATCATTCACCCCACAAGTAGGTGCAATTCCGAGAAAGAAAGTGAATGTGTGATGTTCATAACAATGACTGTTTCCTCGTCTGTGATGCTTAAGTGGGTCTCTTCTATTAACGAAGAAACAGTCAAAAAGCATTGGGACGACCTTCCGAAACTTGACTTGAAAAAACTTATTGGTGAGAAGTTGTACGCAGACTTCACTTCCCAGAAATTAAGTGGGACAGGCTCCGCTTGGAGCTCTGCAAAAATTGAAGTTGAGCGAATGCAAGTGAAGCGAGCAAGTGTGGAAGAAATCAGTGATGCAAAACAACGTTTTTTGGCTCGCAGAGCCAAAGGTCATCAAACGCCGTCTGGGAAATAAATAGAACATGTTACTATAAATTAATTATAATTGTATCATACTATTTAATTAAAAGAATAGTATTAATATAAAATACTATAATATATATAGAAAGTGCAACACAATGGAAGATCAAATTAATTCATATCATACGGACCGACAAAGTTTGTCTGGTAAATTTTCTTTGTTCCAGCCTTGAGTGGCTCGTAGTTTGGACCGCTTGCAGCCTTTTTCACATACGACTGATCGTCCCAGGCAATGTCAAAAGAAGAGAAAGCTGGCGCGTGAACACCGTCAACAACATAATTCTGGTTATATTTTTCAAGGACTTCAAATGGAATGAAGTCGTAGCCACACTCTTCTGTGTTTGTAGTAGCTTCCACGTCATTACCTGTGTAATATGTTGTGAAGATATCTTCCAACATTTCTGGACAAGTCGGCTTAATAGTGATCAACTGTTTGTCTGTCATATCTTTATTGAAAGATAAGAGGTTGATACTCATTAAGTTCGTGTTTTGGATTGGTGTAATGTCCATAGAACCAAAAGATGAGTAAGGTCCAAAACTGTGTTTTCTTGACTTGATGAAGTACAGTCTGTTTTGGTCACATTGGAAGATCCCTTTGTATTTGTCATTGCGTGAACTGTCACATATGAGTGGTGTAATAGACGCTTCTATATACCTTTTCACTCCTTTTTTTAATACCAATTTGCAACACTCGGCATATGTTTTAGTGTTCATACACTCTTCGTCCATTGGTGTCCATTGTTCAAAGGATTGGACATTGGGGCAGATCTGCATTTCTTCCTTGATCGAGTGTTGTTGCAACCAGAACTTCAAAGAGTGACCGTGTTGGTATCCATACGAGTTTTTGACGATATACCCACCATCGACAAAATTGTGCAAATCACTCCCCCAACTTCGGTCAATTCTCTTCTCATCATTCCACCCAACCACTAAGACACTGTGTTTATCAGTGTAATGCAATTGTCCAATGAAATCGTAGACACCAGACTGTGAGTATGGATTGTATGAAAATGAGACACAGAGACCATCAGAGCTTGTTGGACATGGGATTTTTGTTAATGAGTCTGGGCATGTGTATCCGATACTATTTGTGCATGGGATGTAATATCTCCGTTTAAACACACCGAAATTGAGAGTGAATGGTAAGCCCGTCTCCGCCATCAAAATTCTCAATTTAAAATCGTTGTACACCGAATTGATTCCATTCACTTGGAACTTAATTGGACTTGAACTTGGGTTCTCGATGTACCCACTCGGCGCAACGGCGGGATTCAATTTGTCACCAAATATCTTGGAGAGGTAAAAAAGTAATTCCGGAGAGCCCGAGTTGCTATTAACAGCGTCACAATATTTGTTCTTTGTTTGAGTGCAGAGCTTCTTGACAGTCGAGTAAAAGAGTTGCTCGTCAAATTGGACGTACTCATCTTGCCCTAAAAATCCTTTCTCCAAGCCGTTTTTGCGATAAGAAGATTCTAAAAATGCAGTCGACGCATACACCCAAGAGGGCACGTCTTCACTTTGTTTCTCAACACCTGTCATTGTGTTGTAATAAGATATGTATTTCCGTGTTGAGTTCATGAACCGCTCCTTCTCGACAAAAACGTTGTCGATCTCGTTGCCCAATAAACAAGCGGAAACAATTGTGACAACTAATATAAACAAGTTGAGTAAAATCAACCCACCCCAAAGAAGCCAAAATGGGATCGCTTTCTTGTCCATCGATACAAATTTTTAGTTCTCTCGGTTCGACATCCTTCTGGTTCTTTTGTGAATTTTCTTCTAATAGAAATATAGTAAAATAATGTCTATTATTTGCATCTTAATATCGCATTGTTTCGGGTATTGAAACAGAATGGTTTTGTATTAATAATTTATAATTTAAATGGTATAGTATCTTCTTTTTATAAATTATTTATTAGAAGTATCAATTAAATAATAATTAAATATTATTAATAAAAAGTAACACTTTAAAAAATTAAAAGTTAAAACAGTTTAATCAATTGATCACCAAAATATAATAAATATATTAATAAATAAATTAACAAGTTTCATTTTATAAATAATTTCATCAACAATACTTGAAAGATTCTTCACACAACGATACTGAGTTGTCTGTTAATATAACAAAAACTATTGAAAAGTGATTAACAACCAACACTTTATACTATCAAACATCAAAAATACTTTGTAGTAATCTATAAATTTCCCAAGCAAAATGAAATTAGCCAAAGTCTTATCTCGAAAAAGAAAATATGGTTCTTCTGTCCGACATTCTTACACAAATAATGAACGGACCTTATCCACCCGAGTCATCAATAATTCAGAAATTGTCCGACTTCATGCTGCTTCATCCCAAAGGACCCCTTGGGTTAAGTACACACATGATTGTTTTCATGAAAAAGTTTAAACACTCTGAAATTGACGGAAATAGTATGTGCAAACTACTCTTTGCGCTTGATAAAGTTGTGTGTACACAACCCATTTTTAGGGCTGAATTACAGACAGTAGAATTTATGAAAAGGTTTCAGGCGCAATGTGACTATGTTTGTCTTGTTTTAAATACCATTTTTGAAAACAATTGATTCATGTACAGAAAGAACGAAATCTTGATTCTATCGCAAAGACGGCGAGTCGAGCATTAGCGGAGAAGTGGGCTACAGATTTTCCCGTTGAATTTCCAGAGTATGTGAAATTTGTTCAGAAATATTCCACAGTCTTTTTTCAAAGAAGTCCAATTGAAGTTGAGGAATTTGTCGCGGTTGTACAAAAGACGATTCGCGACACGTTGGAAGAGTGTTCGCAAAAACAAAGTTCGTTTGAAAATACAATTAAAAAACTCATTGCTCTAAAGGAGTTTGTTTTCTTGTTCATGTAATTAGTAATGTTCTCCTTTGTCTCACGAAAAGAAAATTTCCCAAATACGCCGCTTTGATGAAAGAAAATCTACAGAGTACAAAGAGTTTGGACGACCTTTTGTGTGTGATCGAATACCTTGTTTCCAAAATAAAAAGAAGTGCAGACGCGTTGAATCTGAGACCAACACAGAAGTTGGACGATAAAGGAGATGTAGTATGTGTTAAGAAAGCACAACAAAAACAAGAAGAAAAAAAGATCAAAGAAACAAAGAAAGCAGAAAAGACGAGTAAAAAGAGACGGGCAGAATCTCTACAAAGTCCGGGATATAACGTTTTGGGTGGATTACTGGACGAACAAATAACATCTGATAAAACAGAGTTGAAAGTCGAACAAAAAACAATGGAAAAAATAATCACACAACCAGTATACGTAGAAACAAAAACAAGAAAAAGAATGTCAAGTACTGGGGGAGTTCTTTTGGCACCTCCAAGGCCAAAAAGAAATTGTAGAATGTCCATTGGAAGTCCAGAGCAAGTCTCATTCCTCTGAATTTTTATTTTCCGTTTTTTCATTTTTGAACTATAACTAATAGTAATAAAGTTATTATTATTACTATGACATTTGGTTATTTTTATACAATTAAATATCAAATAAAATAAAAATTTTATAAATATGATTTAGTAATTTATTAACATAAAATTGTAGTTTTTTATTTAATTAAAAAAGATAAAATATTTAATTAGAAGTTATAATAAAACTCAAATAAAAAAATAAAAAATAAAAAAAATAAAAACTGAATTTTTGGGAATGTTCAGATTTAATTCAAATAATCTTGTTTTTGTAAAACCATAATTATCATTTCAAATGACATTGAACATAATTCAAATGGTCTAAAAATCGGGAAATCTCAAGTTTATTTAATATTTTTTTGTTTTTTTAAAAAATATAAAACAAGCACATTGCCACACAGGCTAAAAAAGAAAAAATATCAAAAAAATGAATATATTTCTCAGTAAAAACATGTCAATTTTATAACAAAGATGTTATTTGAAATTTTAAAGGGAATTCTGTGTTATCAATCTGAAAGTTTACTAAAACAATTTTTATTTATTTTTTTAAAGAATAAACAAACAAAAGTATTTATAATATTAAACATTTTGTTTATTTATTTTTGTTTAAAACATAATCATTTATGTTTATAGTAATCCTTTATTAAATGAAATAATTATCTAATAACAGATTAAAATATGTCTTTAATATTAAAACAAATATTATAGTTAGACTCTTTATTTAAATGATAATTTTTATACATTCTTAATTATGACATCAATAAATTTCTTGTTTAATTAACATTTTATTGATGTTGTTTATATGTCGTTTTAAAAAAGATATTTTTATCAAAAATCAAATGATTATTTTTTGTTGTATTTATTTATCACCCAATTAATCATTTTTTAACGATTTGTGCTTTATAAAACGTATTACAATATTCAAAATTGATTTGTTTTAAATAGTGATCACTGAAAAAAAACACCAAGTTTGAAATTGTATTTGAATAAAACCAAAAAAATAGTTAGAAAGATAAAAATTTATTTTTAATTATTTGTTTACTTTAAATAAGATTTTTTGTTAATGTTAATATTTTTAGTAAATAACAAGTTTTTTAAATTAAATAAAAAATGAAAATTATTAAAATTTAATTAAAATATATAGTTTTTTTTGTTAATTTTTAGAAATCAAATACATTACTAATATATTTAAGATTTTTACAGTTTTTTTATTCATTTTACTCTTCGAATATTTATCTTTACAGACGAATATATGAAGTGTTAATATTGTTTTTGTATTTCAAAAATGAAGAGTTCTTTTTGTTTGGTTAGTTTTGAATAAGTTGATAAACTACATTTCCTGTATAACCACCACACCGTTGAGCCAATCAACGATCAAAAAGCATGCAACAAACCAGTGTCGTTGTTAATTGTCATGATTATGAATAATTGTTTTAATTACTCATTTGAAAAAAAAGACAAAAATGATGGTAACAAAAGTTATGATCTTTATTATCATTTACGAAAACTTGTATATTTTCTTTTTTAGTTTCTCGTTTCGAGTAAAACGAAAACTGACTCAAATATCAAATAAAACTCAACCTTTAAAAAATTTGGTCTTTGTGGGAATGTTTAGATGAAAAAAACAAGTTGACTTTCTTTAAAATTGGTCAAAGAATGTTCCAAAAATGTGGCGGTCCAAATTTGTATTATTTTCAATCTGAAATTTTTTCAGTTGAAAACAATTGGAATTCATTATTTGATTGTAACGAATGGTTGAAATTATCATTTATTGGATAAAATATGTAAATCAAAACAGCCAAAATTTGATTTAAAAACAAAATTATATAATTTATTATATTATTATTACTTCATGTAACCAAAAAAAGTTTTGATTAAAAAAATTGATATTTTTACTGATAAAGTTTGACGTTTCGTGTTTCGTGATTCGAAAACAATTCCACCATTTTCTAAAGTCATGCGAAATCTATTTTTGCTTAAGCAATTCTAAACATAAATGCCCACTAACTTCAAGTAATGTTGCTTTCTGTAATAATACAAAAATCTGAAAAAACGAATAAAACTAAATCATCTGAACAGATGTGGCACTAAGGTTTCGACTAATAATTAATAATTTCTATACCATTGTAAAAACTTAATATGAAAAGTTGAATTTGGACCATTTTTGAAAACAAATAAAGAAAATTGTTCATTACTATTTAAATAGTATTTAAATAGTAAGTCGAAACCTTAGTATTACATTTGTATACTTAAACTTTATTTTAAAAAATAAAAACTCGTTATGCAACATCTTTGACTTGTATAGATCATCTTTAAGTTTTTTGTAACTCATAATAAATTTTTTAATCTTGCAAAAAAATTGCTTTTTTAAAATGGCCATTTTTCTGGTATCTTGACAATTGTGTGGCAAAATCGGCTTTTTAAAAAATATTAATCCCGAAATTTTAGGTTTAATTGGGAACACATAATTATCAATCACAATATGAACTTTTTTTCAATCTGAAAATAATGTCGAAAAGTAATTTATAGTTCGGCAAATTTGGGTTTAATATATATTGAAACACTGGATTTACCATCTTCAACAAACGCAACTTATTGGTTTTGATGCGAAGTATTTTTGTTTCTTCGAATAATTTCCTTTTTGAGTTGGTGGAATTTTCGTTTAAAAAAAATCAATATTTCTGTGCTATTAATAACGTCCTGATTCGACCCAAAAAGTGGATCGAAGATAGTTATAATGAGTGTCTTCAAGGCACACCATGATAACCAAGTGTGTGTACAATGTGTCTTGATTTCGATCCTCAACAAATTTCATACTTTTGTTGTCCAGCGTCCTGTCAAAAAAGGGAACGTTTCTCTTCAACTCATTAACATCCGAAGAATTGAAACAGGGAGTGATTGGATAGATGTTGAAGCCTTTGTGGTCAAACGAGTTCAAGAACGACAAATGTACGATGTGAAAATTGGAATTTCGCAAGACACTGCAAAACAACGCATCACCAAAAACAAAACATACGAACAAATCCATTTGTTAATTGACTTGGCGTGGTTGAATGGGTTTTTTTGCAACTCCACGTTCACAAGCGGAAGTCGATCTTCGATGGTCTGTGAAAACGTTGTTGAAATCTATTTAAAGAACAAAATAATTTTATCAACAGACAAAATATACGGACTCGGCATTAAAGTCAACCAAATGATATGCAGAAGGCTTGAAACCCAATACTCGATAGTTATTGAGAAAAATGATAATGACATTCAGAGTGTACTAGAACAATTTGAATTAAAATAATGACTGTTTCATTTCATTTTTTTGTTTTTGTTTTTGGTTGCGACAAAAAAATAACGATGTTTCAATTTATTTATACGATGTTATACAAATATACATTCGTATAAAAAGTGGTTTATTTAAATCGGACTTTTCGTTGTATATTTAAATTATGCTTAACCAACATACAGGATTCGAGTTGTAAAATGTTGTTTTACCGCAATGAAAACTGTTTTACATTTATTACATTAATACCACTTTGAACATAAATAAGTTAATAAGTTATTTAATTGGTGAATCATATTAACTTATAATCATTTAAATTAAAAAGACAACAACTTAACTTTATTATGAGTTTTATCTTTCAACCAAATTACATCTTTTTAAATTGAAAAAAAAGAATTATAACAGTAATTGTGCTTGAGGTAACAAAATAAGTTGATTTTTATTGTTGGAGAACTGTACAATGTATTTTTAATTGATCATTCTTTTCAAAACTTTTTTTTTCATTTACGTTGTACGATACATTTTATTTATAACAATATATTATCCGTATCTAAATTTCAATGGTTTTTTAACTCTATAATACAAAATTGTAAACAATGATAAACGATTCGTGTCGTTTTTAAAAGGGTATTTAATTATTTAATATTAAAAATAAAATAATCAGTGTATTTTTTTGTTTATATCAATTAAAATAAACCCCATTTGTTGTTGGATGTAAAAAGTGTAGTTTTTGAAAAATAACGAAAATAAATGCCTTTTCCTGTTTTGTAGATTTGAAAACCAATTTTATCAAAGTGGTATATGATTAAGAATCAATTATTTTTCAAAATGTTTTTTATTTTTGGAAAGATTCAAGAAAACAACAGTTTCTAAAGTTAAATTCGGTTCATTCTGTTATCATCATATAATCTATAAGAAACTTCAATTCATTGGTATTATAGTTAAAATTGATATTACATATGGTGTAAATTATTTCCATAATTTACAAAAACTTTTCGTTGTTATTTTTTGATTATTTTTTGATCAAATATTAAATTTCATATGTTTTAGTACTTCCATGAAAAGATTGTTCCGATTTTTAACAATCAAAATAAGTATATTGTCAACTTTTGTTACGATTTATTGATATTTAGACTTTATATATTATTCCGTTATAAATTATTTTAGTTTTTATTGGCTAAAAAAAATAGTAATAAAACTTGATAAATATTTAGTTAATAAATTCTAATGGTTATTTGTACTAAACAAAATGGTACATTTGTTTTCGAACCAATCTATAAAATAACACACCACCTAGAAGCGATCAAAACCCGAGTCAAATAAAACTAGTTACTTTCCGAGCTTCTTCTTGAGTTCCTCAATCTCCTTATCCTGTTCCTCGAGGGCCCTGAGTAAATGTTTAACTCTGTACTCCAAACGGGAGTTTTTGTCTTTAAGACTGTCAAGCTCTTCAGATTTTGGTTGTTGATTTTTTTTCATTTCGACTGCGAGTGTCTCTCTAATTTCGACTAGTTGTTTGATCAAGTCCTCCTTTGTAAGATTAATATCGGCCATTAAATCTGTGACTTCTGAGTTATCAGGGTTTCATTTTTTCTTTTTTCATTTTTGTGGGAAAAATGAAAAACATTTTTAAAGTACAAGTTGTATCTTTGTTATTGTAAAACAGTTGAATCAAAACAAAGAACTTGATTTTATAATGCTCCAAGTCGGGATTGGAATTAACGCGAGCAAGAAGAAGTTGACGGATAACGCATTCCAACGATTCATATCGTGTCACATCAAACAACATGTTTTGTTTTTCAAGTTATTATTATTAGGAGAAGAACTAACCACAAGAAAATTACAGCAAACAATGTTAAAACTATTATCGCCACTTTAAATCATATCACTGTCACTCCAGCACTGAAATACATGACTACACTAAATACTTTAGACCTCTCCGAAAACAAAATTACTGATGTGACAAATGAAGTGTTAAACTGGACGTCATTGACACTCCTGAATCTTTCACACAACAAAATAACAAATGCGGATTTCATATTCCAAATGACATCGTTGAAGTCTTTGAACCTCTCATACAACTCAATTACAACCATCCCAAGTGATCTGAAAAGTCTTTCCAATTTAAGTTTGTATTTCAAGATTTCGTTTACGAATTGTTTCAATGAGTGTGGTACACTGACTTTAAGCCGAGTTAAATTTGGGTTGGAACCAACTCACAGACTTTGACTATGAGTGCATGAACGGGTTGAAGTCCATTCAACGGTTCGATGTTACCGCAAATCGGATAACAACAGTGAAACACACAGAGAGTTTGTTTTACAAAACGTTTGGAACACCATTTGCTCAAGTCCTTCCAAATGAAATAGCCCCGCACCTCTATTTGGGGAGTATGGAAGCTACAGTAAAACCAACTCTCCGCGAACTCAAAATACACGCCGTCCTCTCTATAGGAGTTAAACCACTTTACAACAGCAAAAAGGTAATCTACCTGTATATACCATGTGGAGACACACCAACAGACAACATCGCGCAACACTTTTCAGAAGCATTTGAATTCATTGACCAATACATCTCGGAAGAGAAGAATGTGTTAGTCCACTGTGTTGCTGGAGTGAGTCGGTCCGCCTCAATTGTCATCTCTTATATCATGAAAAAAATGAAAATGACGTTCCCAGAAGCATTCCAAACTGTCAAGGATAAAAGGCTTTGCGTTTGTCCTAACCCAGGATTCACAGAGCAGCTCCAGAAATTCAAGCCAAAGTGACAAAGAAAGACTCTTGACTCTTCCAGTTTAATTGTTTTTTAGCTTATGTCGAAGTCGGGTTCTATTTTTGGAAATGTGGATGTGGCATGAAGATTAATTTACATTTATAAATTATACAAACTATATATTAATAATACTTCTACTAGAAATTGAAAGTACATAAAATACACTAAATTTCATTTCTTGTCTTTTGGATACCCGACTTTCTTCGCACTCAATTGCTTGACCAACTCTAAGCATGTTTCAATGACTAAACACTGAATAACATTGGCGATTGATTTGAGCTTAACTTGTTGAATTGTTTGAATTGCAATTTCATAATTGGAGTCTGGCTGAACACCAACAGCTTCTTCTTGAGTTAAATGTGGGGCGAGTATTGACAGTGCAACGGTCCAAATTTTGTTTATAACATCAGACAGTTTATCGAAGAAGTCTTCACATTAATTTTATGGTTTCTAATAAATAAAACAAACCGTCGACATTGTCTGGCTTCGTGAAAGAAAATTTCACAAACATCCACATGACTCTCAGAAGTAAAAAGCAGTTTCTGTCAAACGCAATTTTGACTGCGAAGTTGTCGACTAAGAAATTGAGAAGTCCTACAATCAACTTCTCAACACAATCGTTGAGTGCTTGGAATTTGGATATTTGATATGAAAACACGTAGACTGGCGTTGCAGTGACTTGGAATGAGAGTGTCGCCATTTTGATCCAAGTTTCCTCGTACTCTTTTTTATACAATCGAGGGCAATATGGATTGAAATATGGTATCTTTTTCATTATATCGGGATTAACAACTTCAACCACTTCTGGTTCGGTAGGCGAGAAAGAAACAACTCCAGAGTCAACCCAAACATACTTTGAAAGTGTTGGGTGATATCTCACAAAAATTTCCACGTCAATTGGAGTGGTTATTATAAACTTCATGTACGTATAATTAGCAAAGAAAAACACAAGTGCTGTCAAGTACTTTAAAGATGAGTTGTTCACCAACTCGATGTCACTTTCCTCTAACATGTACAAGACAAGATCGACGTCATTCACATTCCAAGGTCTTATACAATTCATCTCTCTCTTATCTTCTTGAGAAACTCTTAATGAACTCAAACTTTGTTTCTGCCCACCTTCTTTAGAAAAGGAAAACAAGTTCAGTTGGAGTGTGATAATCTGCATCATAAAGTAGTCTAACCCTAACCCAAAAAGTGGGTCAAAAGAATAGACAAGTGCATACTGTTTTGGACATGTAAAAGTCTTGCTTCTGTCTTGCTTCATTCTGAAGACGTCTTGGTCCATCTTTCTTACTTCTCGGAACAACTCTAAATAACACTTCAGAATTTCAGAAGCATTTGCAGTCGATTCTTCCTCTATTTTCTTCTTCTCCTTTTCACTTAAAAAGCTCAACTCGTCGAAATAGTCCGAAAACAGAGAAAACACGTCAATATGAATCTTTTTGGTTTCGTCGACATTCTCGGGCTTTTTCTCGACGAAAAAGTCCTTTGCTATTTTAAAGAAGTTGAAACGTTGAGAATTAATGAGTGCAGAGGCAATTTTGTAGCACATCCCTTTCGACATTTTTTGGACTAAAATATCGCGCACAAATAGCGAAAAGAGGCGAATCAGCATCATTTGTCCCATAATGTTTTCTCCACTCTTTCGTATGACGGAGTCGACCACAAAGTTCAAGTGCAGTTTCAAAATTTTGAAGTGCCCAATACTGACTTGAAAGTAGTGCAAATACTCTGCAAGACCGTTAGAGATCTCCTGTAGAATTTTGAAGAGTAAAACGTTGAGTCGTTCTTTGTGGTTTAACGTTGTCAATTTGTTGAGTTCAAATTCGCCTATAAAGTAGACCAACTGTTTAATCCACTTTTGAAACAAAGCACTGTCTTTCATTAGAACTTCACTCAAATAGTATTTGTTTGTTAATCCAAATTTGTTGTTCAACGCATTGTGGAGGTTAGTTATCGATGTGAACAATGCGGAATAATTCAACTTCACTCGTTCAGTCGACATCCGTTTCACTTGATATGATCGAAGTGCTAAAACGTCTAAAATCCCATCAAGAAAGATCGAGTTTTGCTCGAGTTCAGTGAAGAAGCAGTCATACCCAAAAAAAGCTCTTCTGAATGTTTTTAATAAAGCCGTCTTCTTACTCACGACAAGGGAAGACACACTAATTGCCTTTGAAATCTCTTTGAATACTGCAGTACCCAAAACAACAAGAAGTTTCATGAGGTAGAACCCGTCATCTTCTTTCCCGTGACTAACTAATGCGCAGAATGTATCACACAATACCGACAATAAGTTGTTCCCACTCAAGTTGAAATTAAACAGTCGATTGTATTGACTCTTTGCTTCTATTTGTTCGTTAAGTAAGAACGAAAGTATATACTTCCTTATTGGACTAATCTGGAGGAGTCGTGTTACATACTCACACAGCTGAATATATTCCGGTATGTCGCCATGTTGAAGTAATGTCAATAAAGTGACTACTTGTTCACCCAAAACACTCTTTTTGGCATCACTCAAAAGTTGACTGTTTTCTTGTTCGTATCCATGAATATAACACAACGCTTGTGGGACTTCTGATTGAAGTGCAAGTCCAACATCAATCGACTGTTGAATGGTTTTCTCGTTATTTTCGCGTCGTCGGTCTTCGTCCAATTTTTCTTGAGCTATTTTGAAGCTTTCCGACTTCTTTTTTATTTTGTCTTCTTGTTTTTGTTGTTTTCGCGACGTGTCGATTTCCTTCAAAAGTTCGATTTTGTCTTTGACATTTCCTTTTTGTAGCAAAATGCGTGCGGTTTCTTTTTGCTCAGATAAGGTCTTTCCAATGGCGTCTTTTTTTTCGGCGAATTTTTTTAAAGACTTTGTTTTCTGTGTTGAAATGAGTTGTGAAAGTGGTTGTTTTGGTTGCAATGACACTTTGTCTTTTGTTTTACTTTTTGGTTTCAATTTTTCGGTGGGCATTTGTGGGGGAGATATATCAGCGACTTGTTTTTGTTGAACCATAATTGAAGCGGATGTTGTTAAGTCGACTTTGGGGTGATTCATGTTGTGTGGGACTTGTGGGCATTTTATTAGATCGGGTTTTGACTCTTGTGGCGAAAGTTGTTGTGGACTTTGAAGATGAGTGGTAATATCACTGGAACAACTTCCACATTGACACAATGTGTTAATTGGATGACTACCTTTGGAGTGATTTTTGTGGTTGTTCTGGAGCATCCTCTTGTTACAATCAAAACACACAAAAATGGGTTTCTCAGTACAGTTGCAGATGTAATACTCATCAGTCATAAAACAGTGACAATTGTTTGAGGGAAGGGATTGGAAATATTCCTTTTCCTCTTTTGAACTAAATAACAGTTCGTCCATTTGGTCTGCAATTGGTTTTGGTTGGAGCATATTCGAAATAACCAAACGGATCGCAGTGTCATCAGACTCTGTGTTTTGGTTCATATCAACTTTTTCAATGTAGTTGCAAATACAATCTGTATGATCATCCATGGTGTATATAATTCGCTCCATGTTTCTATATCAAACGAAAGAACTCTTCAATTTTTCAAGTAAAAAAATCTAAAAGAACAATACGATGTAAATTTTTTTCATTAATTTTTTTAACTATTTCTAACTACTATATAATTATTTAGTATTAAATAGTTATAATAAATCATAAAAATAATATATTACAGTTTATCAATAGTTTATTTCTCTTGATTATAAAAAAATTAATAAAAAAGCTATATTATGATAGTATATTAAAATAACTATATTATATTATATAAAAATGACCATTCTAATAATAAAAAATAGTAAAATTAATAGTGCAATTATAGTAAATCAACAACAGACATACAGCAGTGTGTTCTTTATTCCTCCTTTTCGATTGGTAAATCCTCTTCGATGTCATCATTAGATCCTTTCACACAGACTGCAATTGCCGATTCGACATTCAAAGTGACTGATGTGACGAATTGGAGAATGAGACGCAAAGTAAACTGGACATTAGGCATCATAGAGTAGCAGAATATCATCCCTGGGACCCAAAAGAAGAGACAAATAGCCAACGTGAGTGGGTAATCTCTGAAGATGAATTTATGCCAGCTCATGTATCTTCCCAGTCTGACGATTGAGAAGTCGAGTTTTCTATATACAAAGAAAACGGAGGTTATTGGTACAACATAAAGAAGAGAGTAAGTGCTTTGATCCGCCAAGAATAACATGACTGTTCTTAATGGGCCGTTTCCAATATTTCCGTTCATCAAATTGTTCAACGCAAGCCAAATGAACTCCACGACGCCATGGAACCCAAAGAAGGCCAATGTCCCGATCACTTGTAACCAAAGTCTTCTGATCTTCACTTGACAGAAAGCAATTGTGACTAAGAAAGGCACAAGCCCCACAAAGATCGAATAAGAGAAGAACGCGTAGAGCAAATTTGCCTTCTTCTCAAAGGTCGAAAGCTTGTCGAAGAACTTTTCCTTTGCGTCGTCGATACCTCCATAACACCCAACAACAACAGCACCAATGACTATCACCATAAAGAATGGTAGGATTGCCATTAATACTGATTTGAAGATAGTCCAAATCAACGCTTGGATCGGATACTTCTCCATCTCGTCGGGTATCACTTCGACATTAACAAACGGTTTGATGTCAGTCGAGTTCTCTATTGAAGCTTTCTCTTCATTGTTTTCATCCATCTCAATCTCCGTTGAATTCAAGCCACTCTCGGGAGTCTTTGCAGTCGGAGTAATGGAAATATCAACACCAGTCTCATGCAGTGAACTACCAGAAGACGATTTTGGTGTGTCTGAGGACTTTTCTAGTTGGGCTAAGTCTGTGACTTGTACAGCCGGGACTTCTTGGTTCTCTTTTTCTTCATTAACATTTTTAGTGGTATTTAAATCTTTTTTGGAATCTGAAGAAGACGTGGAAGAGGACTTGGACGTTGTATTGTTCGATAAAGAGCTGCTTTCTTTCGACTTGTCACTCATCACTCACTCTTTAGGTTTTCAGATTTATTAAAGAATCTTTTTACAAAGAAATGGCATTTCAGAAAGGACTGTCGTTCTTTTTCAAACGGTTCTTTACAACTTCTGTGGCATGTTTTACTTTTTTCTTTTGGCTATTGGTTATTAGTTAATAGTATATCTATTTAATAGTATATCAGTATGTTATGTGAAATATACCCATTTTCGTTTTTGCGAAATCGGTTCTTAGAATTGAATTTTTTCTTTTAAAATTACTATAACATTACCATCAACAACTAATATTAATACTAAACAATATTTTGTATGTATAAATTTTCTACAAATAGATTTCTTCATTTTTTTCCCAATTCTAAAAAGAGTAAAAATAGATTTGATATTATTTTCATTTTACTATATTTATAATAAAAATAACCAACATTTTGAATATTGACAGGACAATCAGAAAAGAAATTTGTATTGTCAATTTCCCCAATTATTTTTTAAAACAAAATTAGAATGAAATAAATATAATTATTTAACTTTGATATAATTATAAATAACTATTCAAGAATTATAATAAAAAAATTATTTTTTCGATTATTCTCAAACCAAATTTAAACTTTATGAATTATATGTGGTAGTTATTAGTTTATTAAAGCCAATTTTATTTGAAAATAATGACAATGATATTATTAATAATATTAATTTAATATATTATTATATAAGTTATATTTAATTTCGATAAGTATTTTTTGGCAATAATTTTAACAAGTTTTATTTTTTGTGTATTTTTATTTCCATTAACTTTTTACATAAAAGACTTAATTGCCCTTAATTATTGTAAAATATAATTAATAAAAAATTAATAAACAAATTTATATTTTGATATCATATATAAATTATAATAATAGTATATAAATAATAAAGTAAATATTGGTATGGTTTCAATTAAATCAATGTCGAACAGGTTTACCTTGGGTTAGTGTAAACCGAGTAATACGGAGCATTATAAAGAAGGCTCAGGAAGACACACGCAAACAATCTGTTTGTGCACCCGTTTTATCCACGTTTTATCTTCCCCAGTCGCGCATCACCCGCTTGCGGGAAAATGACATCTGCGTCTACCCAGTACGGACAAAAAATTGGTTTCCACGGGCGTACAAACAGTAGCTGAGAAGAGGTATAACACATAATTTTGATTTGAATTTAGGTCAAATCAGTCGGTTTCAACACAAAATCATAAAGATATTATTATTTATATAATAATTATAATATTAATATAAAAACAAAAAAAAATTGTAAAAAAAGATATAGATCACGATGATGACAAAAATTTGTCGAGCGACGAGGGAGTGCTTGTCGATATTGATGGATTCGTATTTTTTTCTATTACAACAACATGAAATAAGAACTAAAATTCAAAAATGTTGTTTAACCACTGTCGGAACCTTTCAAATTGTCTTGAATTGTCGATAAACATTAAAAATATGAGAAAGAATGACAGTCGTGTACTAAAAAGAGAAAAATGTAGGTTTGTGTTTTATCGGAATAAAAATATTGACGACGGGAAAAGTGCTAACAATTTGGGTTAATTCCAAAAATTGCAATCAATTAATCTTTTCGTTATAATTTTTGTTCAAATCTTGAGGATTATGTCTCTGTTGTTATAATATTTTTAAATAAGATATTGTGTGTCAAAAAATCCTCAGAAAAAATGAAACGGGTTTACAATGATTTTTTTAAAGAAAAAGCAAAATTGACATTTTTTTCTATGCTATTTAAAAAAAAATAAAAGGGGAAACAGCGAACGTGTTAAAACATTTGAACTTTTCAATCACTCAATTTAGATTAAATGTTGAATATTGACTGGTTATCCAAATAAGTCATATTATTTTAATTAAAAACAAAGTTAATTATTGGTATATTCTTGAAAGTTACAGTTATAGAATACAAATGATAATAAATGAACTAAACAGTAGAATCAATAAAATGGATTTTTGACAAGGATATCGACTTTATCGAAAAGTGAGATGATGACGTTACATGGTTCAAGCATGAAAGGTTCCCCGTCGGTTTGTGCCGGTTTCTTTTCGAGCACCGTAATTTCGATGACAGTGCCTTGTGCTATTTTAACGGGTTGTTGCATTCCTGTCATCAAGAATGGCATTTCTACAAACGATGAAAACGCGATGACCTCAATCAACCCATCGCCAAAGTTACTATCTTTCATTCCTAACATACATTCCTCATCAGTAACAACATCAAAGAACTTATTACCTCCACCATAAGTACTCACATTCAAAAACGCTATACCTTCAAGAGGCGGAAGCTCAATATTAACACCATCGACTCGCAATTGAATCACTTTGTTGATGTCCCCGACATCCCCAGTTAGTGCTACAGGAGAACTAAACATGTACTGCACTTTATTTCCAATTCGTGACCCAAACATCTTCGGATTTGCTTGTCGCCGCTGGTGGAAGTCCAGAGCAATACCAGCATCTATCCCCACTGAAAAGTAATTGTTTAAAACAATAGTTCTATCTTCTTTTGCGTCTTTGTGGTGAATGGAAACCCTCCAACGGTCTAATGGTTGGACCAAAGCATATTGAACTTGCCGAAGAAGTGTGATTAAGTCCCCCCCGTCATATCCTCCACCCCATCCCGTGCATATTGACAAGTCGTTGCCTGTGCCCAATCTATTTATTAATTTATAACATTTTATTTAATACTATATAGTAATATATTAATATTAATAGTATTAACAAATTAATACTATATTAATAACAAACGGAATAATAAAATATTGTGGCTTTTTATTGGCCTTTTTCATTTCATTCATCACCCATCCAACAGTTCCATCTATTGTTTAACTATTCTGGTTTCATTTTTTATTAGAATTAAAACTAAAACAAACCACCTCCACATATCACCGCTATAAATTTATTCCCATACTCTTCAATGTACTTCACAATCTTATCAAACCCTTGCAACACATTACACACTTGTGGCAATGAAAACAATTCCTGTGTTTTGTTCTGAAGAAACTCTCCAAGTAAATTGCCCGACTTTGGATTCACAAAGAAGATCATTGGTGTTTTGTCGCGTCTATATACAGCTTTGTAATCGCCATATTCGTCCATTTGAGTCAGTGACGGCGAAATGACATACTTTCCAAGTACTCCATGGTAACAAATAGGCGGTGCAGAGTGGATACAAGACCCGTGAACTACCATGCCACACATACAACACCTAAAGTCTGTGAGTGCTATTCTGCTCCCAACAGACTGTTTACATACGATGCACGTGTTATTTGAATTTGTGTTCGCATTCAACAAGCAATTCCCGTTGACAAACCAATGATAATCCCTTTCAGAAGGAAGTGAAATGGGTCGACACGTGTTCTGCAGAGCATCTTTGCACTCCGAGTGGAGATAGACACCACATATTCTACAATGTAAACAGGAAAGAGAGACAATAATAGACCGACACACAACACATGTCGCGTTTTGGACTAAAGATGAACAACTTTCAATGACGTGGTGACCATTGAGTATACCCCGTTCTGAAAGAGATCGTTTCAATAGTGCGTCATTCTCTGGACTTAAATGGTCCTCATGTGCTTTTTCAGTCTTCAGTGTAGTCGCCTCTTCAAGGGAGACACATGGAAGGTAACAACTTTCGCTACAATCGGAATGGATCACCATATGGCATTTGGTACACTCGGCGTTGGTACTAAATGGGGTCGTTGGATATCCACAAATGTCACAGACACTGACCAATGTATCTGTTAGTTGAAATGAGTGTGAATGTGGGTATAAGTTACACATTACCAATTCTTTTGTATCGATGCGGGAGTCTTTGTATTGCATCTTCTAGTGGTCCAGTTCAATAATTAAGTTCATATTAATTTAGAGGGAGTTATTGGAGGACAAATTGGTCTAATAATCTTCGGATTTGAAAGTCAATTCTATTAGAATAGCAATTCCCATTATTTTATAGTAAATATTAATAAATTAATTACGTTTAGAATTGACTTGGTCATTTCTTATTCTGTGGTATTATTCGGACTTTTTTAACAACAAAAACACTGTGAATCAAATAAAACGTATTTTTTAATTTTTGGTGGGATTGATGACAGAATAAAATACAATGTTTTTGTGTTTTAAGGGAAAAAGAAACAAAATGCCTTAATAGTACTTTTATGGTAATTTTATAGTAATTTTATAGTAATTTTATAATAATTGTTATTAAATAATCTTTTCTCTTGAAAAACATTTTCAATACCAATTTATTTGTTTTGTGAGAAAAAGTTGCAAAAAAAGGCGCACAACTTTTGAAGAGAAAAAATCATCTTTTTATTTGAAAGACAAAAACTCAAAAAACTCAGATTGGAATGGACACTCAATTTGAGGATTTAATAGAACAAGTCATTAAGACGAAGTCCCTTCACGAAATCAAGTCGATATGTCACGGAACACTTCCAGACAAATTCAGAAGTGATATATATCAAACAATTTTAGCTCCAAAAGTGTTAGTGAAACAAATTGTAAGTGCTGAACACAACGAAGTTATTGATACAATGGTTGCGGTAAACAAAACAATTGTGTGGGCTGTTGTTGATACTATTATAGCAAGGTATACTATATCGCCAACTAAAACGCATATTGCTGCTATTTATAGAGTTGCTGCCTACTTATATTCACTTAACCCTTTCGAGATAGAGTCTGACAAGATTGAGGAAAAGGATCTCAAACCTCAATCTGAAAATCACAACGATGTTGACAAAGCAAACACTTCACTTGAAAATAGCGCTTCATCGACAGTAAAAGACAGCAATGAAAAGGTAGAAAGTCAAGAAGAGAAGACAGACGAGAATGTTAAAGAGAAAAAAGAGGAAAAGTCCGCAGAAGTGAACGCTTCTAAAGAGACGTTGGCACTTGATTTAAAACACAACAAACACATTCTTAGTCTTACAAATACTACCATCGCATTTTTCGATCATTTTCATAAATACTTATTATCCCGATATCCTTCATGTATTACAGGCATTAACAATATCTTCTCTTTATTATTACTCTTTCACTGCCCTTCATTATCTCTTAAAGTGCAATCGAAAAGAATCAGTCTTGATTTCATCATGAATGAGTACTTTTTGGATCTCTTATGCACTCTTCCAGACACGCCTCAAACACTCTTCTCTCTTTGGGACTTTCTTTTCTTAAATGAAGACCCTTCGACGTTTTTCTTCGTGTTGCTTGCAATTGTGTATCTGCGACAACACGACTTCGGTGATTCAATGGAGTCCTTCAGTCCAATTCTTGCAACGAAAATTACTCTTACTGAGGTGCCTAAAATCATTGGCACAGCAAATTATCTCCGAACAAAAACACCGTTGACGGTGTTCAGATACATCACCGGATGTGTGACGTATTCGTACAATTTCCAAAAGTACTACGCAAGAACTCTGAAAAACTCAATTTGCGTGGTGGTCAATGCCGTTGACGTGGCAAAAGATATTACAACACGCCACATCACCCCTCTGTTCATCGATTGTAGAAATCAGGAAGATTTTGACCGGTGCAGCGTGACGGGTGCGGTCCGTGTTGAACTGCCAATCACGGGAGAACATTTGGAGGAACTCGAAAAGGAATTTTCTAATAAAAATCGAGTTGTTTTCGTCTTTGGGTCGAACGCTGCGGGGCACTTCGGGAATACAGAAGAGGTCAAAAGCGCGGTTATAACACTTTGTAAGAAAGGAGTTTCAAAGATTTGTGTTGTGGAGGGAGGATTTGAAGAACTTCATGCCGCGGCCATGAAAAAAATGATTACTTTGGATAGACACAAAATCCCGAATTGTTACGTCTGCAACCCGCAAGTTAAGAATATGGAAAAAATCATGTCGACTGTTGAAGAAAAAACAAAAAAAGCGAAAGAAACCGTCACCGAAACGTCAGCAAATTGGTGGAATTACATTAGTCAAAAAGTCGATGAGGGAATTAAAAAGTACGAAGAAACTTCGGCGAAAAACATGGAAGAAGCGCTCAAAGAGAAAAATGAACGAGAACAAAGAAACGCGGAGATTGAGAAGAAACGAATGGCGGATGGTGAGAAGAAAAACATTGCAGTTAAAACTGAACCAAAAAGCCCCCAAAAAAGTGAGAAAAAAATGACGACAAAAGTACTCAAGGCGCAAAAGAGTGATGAGAAATCTCCTGAAAAGTCGGACGGAAAGAGCGAAGAGAAAAGCGAAGAAAAAGAGAGGAAAAAAATGGAGTTATTCGAAATTGTTGAAGAGGATGACGAAAAAGATAAAGAAGGCGACTCGGCTTATTTCAACGACTTGATCAAAGAAAACCCGACCTTTGTTGGTAAACTCGTCATGGGAGAGGAAGAGAAGGAAGTCACAATGGTTCTCACAACGATCGAGATGCTTATCCTTGAAAAGAACGAGTCAGAAGTGTTCATGTTGGATGAAGTTATGTATGAAGACATCAAAAAGGTCATTACGAAGAGATCCGCACCAGAGAATATCACTATAAAGACAGAAGACAAGGAATTTGTTTTCCGAGTCGAAAACAATCCACAACAATTCACCAAAGAACTTGCTCAGAAAGTGAAAAAGTGATTACTTTTTTAGTTTTGTTATTATTGTTTCATTACTATATAAATACTATCAATATGGAGTTTTTATTTAATTTGTATTTTAATATTAAAGTAATAGTTCTTTACAATACCTTTTTTTAATAAAGAATAACTAATAATATTTATAAGTTATTAATAATATTATTAACGATTTATTATAGAATAGAACAACATAAATAAAAACAGCATTTCATTTTTTTCTTTTATACAAGAAGGTGTGTATTCCGACCAATTTTTTTTCTAATAATTTCATAAATCCGAATGGTGTTGGGAGTTCGTCTTCTTTGATGAGGGCAAACGGATTTTTGAGTTGTTGAGTCATTTCATCGATTGTCTGTTTCTTATCAAAGTACTTCTTGATGAGGCTAAATACGGTGACTATAACAGTTAAAGCTCCACAATCAAACCCATTCCATATTATAAAGTCGAAAACTCTTATCGCTGTATCGAACTCTAATATATTGAAAAACCAGTGTTTAGTCCACTCTACTATGATCTCAAGTAATACATTGTCTTTCATCCCAAATTGTTGGAGTGGTGATGAACACTCTTTCATTAAAACACTTTTAATTTCTTTGGAAAAGTCTTTCACGTAATCACCGTCAAAGCAAAAGTTCTCCCACTGTCCTTCCATCATTTTCTGAAGTGCAATGGTGGTCTCCTTTTCATCTAAATACATCAAAAGTACAGAAGATACAGTAACGATCCCTTCATTGAAACGGTGCTTGGTATTGCAAAAGTGTCGAACAACTTCAAAAACACTCTGTTGACCAAAAGAATACCGATCTTTATATTTGTAATGGTCTCGAAATGTGTGTTCGATCATACAATCAATTTCTCCATCAAATTGAGTCACTTCAAGAGGACCAATTTGAACAGTCGAAACTATTTCATCACTCATTTGAAACTTCTTTCGCCAGTACATCCGTTTGAAACTAACGGGAACACCTTTGTACACCCGTTTCTCAAGCTTCGGGGGAACTTCGGACGTCCAATTTGTCATCATTTTATTCCATTTGGTCGACCGCGTTTTGTCGCGTTTGATATGTTTTGATTCCCTCCGCTTTGAAACAAATTCGCGTGAAGATAACAAAAAGCCAAAGCAATTTGTATTTGTTGGCTTTTCTTTGATTGGTCCACCCGTTTGTGTAAAATAGTCGTAACAGACTTTGACGTTTTCATGATTATTCAAGTCAAGAAGTCGAACACTTGTTTCTTGTAAATTCTGTTCAAGCGCATATTCTATCGCAATCTTATTAGATTTGTCTTTGATCTTCGTTGTCTCTTTATTAGATATAAAAGGTAAAATCTCGGGTATGTCAGTTTTTTGATTGCAAAAGTGGTGCAAAAACGTTTTTCCATTTTCGTCTTCTTTTTGTTATTTATGTTATTAAAATGTTATTAAAACGTTATTAAAATGTTATTAAAATTAAACAAACGGAATGTAAAATTGATCGAATATACTTGTGAGATGAGTTGTATCGTTTTGACATCTGCTTTGTCACAAGAACGTAAAAGATCTTTTACATTTTCCTCAGTCATTTGTTGTTTTTTAATAGTTCCTTTTGACGTTTCATCTTCTTCTAAACTGTGGTCTTGAGTTGTGCGTGAGTCGTCGCCAAAATAGCCCGAGTTGTCAATAAAGTTTTCGTAACTTTCTTGTGATTGACTTTCGCTTTGTTGGTGGAATGAGTGTTTTGAAAAGGACATAAAAATGAGTTGGTCAAACTAATTATCATAAGTTTATTTATTTATTTTTCTTTTTTTTCTATTTTTTTTACTAAATGTTTTTTGTTTTGTTATTCAATTTTTATTTTATATTTAATTACAAATAAATTCAATAAATCAGTTTTGGATGAGTTGGGAATGGCGACGACACAACACCTCGCGCAACAATTATGACAGTGTCAACGCATTACCTCCAGACCGTGACTATTCTTCTGAGTTTGACATATTTGACTCGCAACCCACACCAGTTGAAGCACATCCTTGTCATGAAGTAAAGGAAATTAAAGACGTGAAACATGCAAGTGACTTAAAGTGTTTCAACCACGGAGTACAACACGTTTCACAACAACGTGAGAGTCAAATTGTATTGCATCAAGAAACACAATTAGACATTATTAATGACTTTCAAGAGAAGGAAGATATACAACCACTTATTACTTCTACTGAAAACAGAGAAGAACTTTCTCGAGATCAAAGTAATAGTAGTGTCAATGTACATGAAGAAAATGAAATTGCTGATTCCATACTCCGTTTACCACTAACCCCATCAACTCATATTCAAACACCAAACACTTTCAATGAAGAGTTCAAACCAAAGCGGAGAATACCTCCAGAAGAACTCCAAAACTTTGATAAACCGGAAAATTGTTCGTTTCCTGAGATCGCATCACAAGACCCTTTTAAGGAAGATACATTTGATCCACAAGACTCTTTTCTCTTCATCGGCCCTACAAAGCATTCATACATCTCTACAGTCTATCAAAAAATTACTAAAGTTTGTTCGACTTGTTTTCATTCTATTCTTCATCTTTTTTGTATCATCTGTGTTAATTGTCGCACACAAATCAATGACTTAAAAACAGCTGTTGAAAAAGAAAAACGTGAAAGCCGTCTTCTTTATGGATGTTGTCGAAGTGAAAGAAGGTGAGAAGTTCCCACCATCACCATGTCCCGTCTATATCTTGTCTCTTCCATTCTATAAAGAGCAATTAGAAAAAGTTATTGTTGGCGAAACGACTATACTCTCTGGTATTGGGTCGTTCTATATCGATAAGTACTCTTTCGTGTATTCTACAATCGACGAAACGGTCGACGCTGTCCAATACAAAACGACTAAACAACTCATCAAAAACTTTTACCCTAAAGAGAACTGCACCTTCATGCTGACATCTTACTGGCCTTCATATGTCCTCGACAGACTTTCACTCTCGTCCAAACCAACTTTCAAAGTGACATACAGCGATGTCGCAGCAATTTTGGCGAAAGGGACAAACCCTAATTATCACTTCACGTCCGGTAAAATGTTTTATCAACGCCCACCATTTAGAACGGAAATCGAAAACAAAACTGTCATCTCCGAGTTTTACTCCCTTGCCCCAGAGACCGAATACAAGAAGTGCAAAAGCGTGTTTTTAGTCCAACCAAAGAAACAACAAAAATGGGAGAACAACATCAATCCGTATGACAGAGTCAAATTTTCGAAAGCCGTTTTCAACGAGTTGGAGAGTGAGAGACAAAGACTTGTGGGCCAGAAGGAGAGGCGGAAAGAGGCTGCAAAAGATGTACAGAAGAGTAGTGTTGAACGACATACCCCACCACCCAAAGAGACAAAACCGATCAAACAAAGAACTTTGACACCACAAGAGCGACTGTGGACGTGTTGGTTTTGTATGTCGAGCACATCAAGTTTTGATGATAAATTGTTGATCTCATGTGGATTGTATTTCTATATAACATACGCAAAAGGGCCGTTAATCGAAAGATGTTTGAATGTTGTGCCAATTCACCACATCGGGAGACTTTCAGAGATGGTGAAGGAGGGGATAGAGGAGCTTCAAAAGTATTTGACTGCTCTGAAAATGTTTTACAACTCATTTTCAAGCGAGGTGGTTGGCATCGAGTGTGTTTCGCAGCGAAATGAAAGTGGGTTTCCAACACACACATTCCTCCAAGTCTTCCCACTTGAGAAAAATTCAGAGAACTTCTTCATAGACTTTTTAAGAACAAAAATGGGGAGTTTGCGCGAAGTGAAAAATGTCGAGATTGGTCCTTTGGAGGGATACACATTTGTCACAACACCGAGTGGAAGGTGTTTCTTTGGGAAACGAGTGAATGTCAGAAGTATGATGTCAGAGTGGTATCGCGTGAAAGTTGTGAATTGGAAGGTATGCCAAGAGGAGTATTCTTGTGAGGAACGAAAGGCTCGAGAGATACGACACGACTTTATGCGGTTTGACACTGTTTTACTTGGATTGAGAGATTAGTTAATTACTAGTTTATATACTATACATGAACCATAACATGAAATAAGTTGTATTCATAGAAAAGAGAATCTTAAGTGGGTTCTTGAGGCTTTACTTTTTGAGTTTGATGTCGATTGGGTTTTGGTAAGTCCCACGCTTCTGGATAAGAAGATTGAATATCTTACTCGTCGCTTTAATTTTGGAGAACCCTTCAATGTTGTCGGAAACTTTGAGTCCTTTGGAACTGCCAAAGCCTTTCACGCCCATCGAAGTGAGTAAATCGTAGTCATCCATGTCTCGGGTGGGGTGTCGTGGTTTCTTCTCTTCGATCGATTTGGAAGTCTCAACTATTCTCTCTTTGATTGGTGCAAGTGTCGGCTGTTCTTCGACAGGTTGAACGTCTCTTCGTGAATTTTGACGATTGTCTTTTCGATCTCTTTTCCGATTTCTGTGTTGCCTTGTGCCTTCTTCAGAATCGTCACTTAAAGAATAGTCACGCTTCTCTCTTCTCTTACTCATTAGTAGTTGATAATTCTAGTTTTTTTATAATAATATAAATAATATAGTAATAGTATTTGTTCTTATTAATGATTAATACTATTTTATTAGGATTTTTATTATTTAATATATTTGTGTATCATTAATATATTATTAACTATAATACAATAAATCAAGTTGATAAAAAAGTGACTTTTTATTTTTAGGGTTTATGTATTTGGTTTACAATTTCGGGAAAAAATGCAATTAAATATAATTATATATTTACCAATGATTATAGTTTAAACATATAAATAAAATAATTATTTGTTTTAATTAAAACAATTATATAATTGATGATTGAACCATTAAATAAAGTTGAATTAACGTAAATTACAAGACATTATAATTAAGAAAACAAGCAAATATGTGTTTATTTTATGGAAGTAAAAACTACCCCTATTTAATAGATCAAAAAGTATTGAATTTGTCGTAATCGGGGATTTTTAAATTTATTCAAAACAATGTGAAATGAATAAATGATTATTGATATTAAATAAAATGTGATTATATAGTTTTTGATATTTTTTCCGCTGAACAAAGTTTGTCAATTTTTCTACAAATATGTTTTAATTCCATTTTATAATATAAATAAGTAATAGTATTATATTAAAAGTATTAAATGGAAAACAAAAAACAAATGAACTTAAATTTATTGTCATAACAAAACACTAAAACTGTATCAGTTGATAGTTGTTTATTTATGATTTATTATTATAATTTTTAGGAGTTTTGTTGTATTTAACGACAAAGAAAGTGAAAAAACGAATAAAGAGAGGGGTTTTGAAGAGACATCATAACCATTAAACTAATTTATTAAATTAGGTATGAAAAGAAGTTCCTTTGATATGTTTAATTGGTTTAATTGGTTATTTTATCATCAGATTTGAGTATTTGCAATGTACTACTAATAATAATAAAATAATTAGATAAAGTAATTAATAATTCACATGCGATAAAACATTTATTTTTTATTGAACGAAATCGAAAAAGCTTAAAATAGATTCATTGAAAAGTCAAAGACAAAAGTGCTGTATTCAATAACTAAAAGGGTTGTTCTGATATCTTGATTTTTGTTGTTGTATAAATTTGTATGTTGTCAACCATTCTTCTCTTTGCAACTTTCGTTATGGGGGATTACTGTTCGATGATGAATGGCGCAACGCCGTTAGGGCATTTTGAATATAAAGAAGGGTGTCAAGAGAATACGAGTGCTTATTTGTTCAACAAAACTGATTTTATAATAACTGATTATACTCTCAAAGAAATAACTTTAATTTCATTTAACTATAATCTAGTTTTGGGAGTAGAGTCAATAGAAGCCAAACCAACACTCATTCATTTTTATAGTGTCGAAAACAAAGAATATGATATTTTATTTACAAACACAAACACTGAAATGGTTATAAATTTTGAACACTTGACAACATATACAGAACATTTGATACTTAAAAATGTCACAATAGACCCAGTGAAAATGCCCGCAAAGATAATTAATAGCCAAAACAATCAAGCAGACATAATCTTAAATTACTTGGACTGTTTGGAACCACAGAAAAACACACATTTTGAGTTGGTAGGAAATTTCAATGTGAATATAGCATCACCAACACTCTTTGCATATCTCTTTAGTTCAAATGACACTAATTCTAAGATATCATCGAGCAACAATTTGTATTCCACGCGGTGTTCAAATGGGTACACCAAATACTATTCTTCAAAGAATATTTTACCAAATTTGAGTATCACTTGCATTTGCCCAAATAATACTTTGGACGACTCGGAGTGTTCTACTTTTTTCACTTTTGATGAACCAGTTTCTCAAATTATTGATCTCTCTTTGGGAAGTGTGGTATACAAGAAACTCTCAACTACATTATTGTATTACAGTGTGTATCTATCGAACAATAACACTTTCAAAGTCGTCACCGCGACAAACACTATTTATTACATCTATGGGTCTTCACCCGTGTTTACATGTAATTACATTGTTGGGTCTAACTTTGAACTCCGTTCTGTTACAAGTGAGGACAAGACAATTGTTCTTGTCAGTGGTGATATTGAAGGGGAGTTTTCTCGACTCGATGATAAATCGTCGGTACTTTACAGTTCAAATTCCAATACCACATTGTCGTCTGATGGAAAGATTAAAAGTGGAGTTCATGTTTGCGACAGTTTGTTTTCGTTTATCGAAGAGTACAAAATAAGTGACTTTTAGTATATCATTTCACGACATCAAGTGCATGTATTCTTTGTGAAAATAGTAAATACTTAAATAATGGAGTATGCGCTTGTTTGTACTCTTTGGATTCAATAACAAACGTCTGCTCATTAGAAAACTGCACTTCTTACACCAACGGGGTGTGTACTGCTTGTGTAAGTGGAATGAAATACCATCCATTACAGAAGAAATGTATGGAGTTCATTACAAGTTGTGTGCAACATACTAACAATTGTGATACATGTGATAACTCTTCATTGTTTTGCACTCAATGTGATAGTGGATATTATTTATTAAACAATAAATGTGAGCCAATGGTGGGATGTTTTGAAGCTTTAAACGATCGTTGTCTGAAATGCTCTTTGAAGTACTTTTTAGACGAAAACAATACATGTAGTCCTTGTGTTGAAAACTGCAGATTTTGTTCTTCAAAATCTAAATGTGACATTTGTGAGGATAAGATGATATTTGATGGAAAGAAGTGTGTAACTTCTCAAATTGTTATGAGTTGTTCAGATGGTGAATATATCAATTCCGGTCTTTGTCAACAATGCTCCACCAAATTTGCGAATTGTAGTTTGTGTACCAAAGAACGTTGTTTAATATGTAGTGGAGATACTCTTCTTTCAAATGATGTGTGTGTTTTTAAAGAAGAATGTACACCCACGTTGTCTAACAAATGTATTTGTTCTTCTGGTGAGATATATGATGGTGTTTCATGTGCCAACAAGATTACAAATTGTCTTTTTCAAGTCAGTTTAGCATGTGTACAATGTCAAGAAAATTATGTGTTATATAACGGCACATGTGTGACACTCGATGATACAAGCAATATTTTAGAATTCACTGGGTGTGAAGAAACAACACCGACAGGATGTTTGGTGTGTTCTGAAGGATATTACAATGAAATAGGTATTTGTGAGTCATGTCCAATTGGTTGCACGACTTGCTTAAATGCTTTCACGTGTCTTTCGTGCTCTTCTGGGTTATACTTAAATGAACACCAATGTAATAACAACACTGAATTGACAGGTATTTGTCTTCAGTTCAATATGAATGGCGGTTGTGTCAAGTGTGCAGATGGCTATTATCGAGAAGAGTTTGGTTGTTCCAAGTGCTCCACTGGTTGTAAGACTTGTTACACGTCTTCTCAGTGTTATTTGTGTGACGAATACAATTTTATGACAGAGGAAAACGTCTGCAAGCTTAAATCTACCATCACAAATTGCTCTACAGAGATCAGTTCACAGAATGGCTGTTCTCAATGTGATGATGGGTATTATAACAAAAATCGGCAATGTTACAAATGTGATTTAATATGTAAGACGTGTTCTAGTTCTGATTTATGCATTTCATGTAATGACGACCATGTGTACTCTTCTGGGAGTTGTTTGAAGCTTTCACAAATAACTGATTGTGTTGTTGTAAAAGGATCAAAGTGTACCAAATGTTCGTTCTGGAAAAAGCCCGACACGAGTGGTGTTTATTGTAAGTCGAGTGTAGTGTGGTGGGTCATATTCCTAGTAGTTATCTTTGTTCTTTTCATGATTATTACTGTACTTATTTGCATAATACTAGCAATGAATTTTTTCATGAAGCTTGCCAGAACTCGCGAGATGAAACAAAACGTCCATATTTTTTGTATGAAGAAAATGGGTGTCCAGTTTGTGAAGAATTTGAATGCTCTTATCGCACTGAATAAACCAAACATCATATTTGGCGATGAAGAGAAGATCCCCATCAACACCGAAACGGTCGAGAATCTCTGTATTGGGAATGTCTCCAAACACACTCTCAAAGTTCAATTTGTTGTCACAAAAAATGAAAAGTGTGTGATACGAACACAACCAGAGTTAGTCATTCTGCAAAAGGGGTTTGCTTGTGAATTTCAGGTCTTTGTCAACCCACTGTGTTCCTGCAAACAAAACGTGTTGGTCAAAATTGTGACCTTAGACTTAAAAACAGACTCTGTACTATCCAACGACTTCAGTTTGAGCTACGAGACTCAATCACAACCCGGCTTGACCCTGACTCGATTTACGAAGAGAGAAA
>NW_004443692.1:698047-700366 GCF_000330505.1 Entamoeba invadens IP1 | reverse complement strand
CCTATATGCAAAAGAAGACATGAGAGATGCAGCGCATGGCATAAAGTACTTGCACGATAATGGAGTGTTACATCGCGACATCAAACCGGACAATATCCTCATCTTTTCGTTTGAAGACAACATCGTCGCAAATAGCAAATTGACTGATTTTGGTAGTTCGAGAAACATCAATTTGATGTTAACTAATATGACATTCACAAGTGGTATAGGCACACCAGTGTATATGGCACCAGAAGTGATGTTCAGAAAACATTACAAGAAGCCTGCAGACATTTATTCGTTTGGAATAACACTCTTGGAATGCTTCAAATGGAAAGAGGCGTATGGTGGTGAGAATTTTCGATACCCATGGGGTATCGTCGACTTCATTACAAAGGGAAAACGACTCGAAAAACCCGAGAACGTGACAGAGAAAGTATTTGAACTTATTAAAAAGTGTTGGTGTGAAGAGCCAAAAGATCGAATCAGTATCGATGAAATACTCGATGAATTCGAGAACATGTAATAACACGATTGTTTATGTTGTATTGTGTAACTTATAGATTATTTACTATCGTAAATAAATTAAATAAAATACAAATTATAATTAATTATATTTATCTATAATATTTTAAAATACTTCAAATAAAAATCATTAAATTTTATTTATGTAATATTTTTCTAATTCATAAGAAAATTTATTTTTTCATTATGTTTATTTTGTGTCATTTTTTAAACTAAAAAAAACTATATTAAACTATAATAAAACCATATTTTCGACAGTAGTATCTCGTTTGAAATAACATTGTTTGATAATATGGGTTGAAAACTGAAACATAATTAAATTATAATTGTTGTTTTTAATTATTATAATTAACTATTTGTACTCAATTTTTGGAAACGAAACGAATTATCGGCAAACATCACTTTGTAATACCACAAAGTCGTTTTTCTTCACAATAAAAAATATTTTTCACAACCCCTTCAAAAAAAATAAAAACACCTTTACATTTATTAGGCATGATAACCCGATATTTTAGTCGATACGGTGTCTTAACCCCCCATCCGAATATTGTTTTTTTGTTTGGTATGACAGGTGTTGTTTTAATAACTTGTGATAATTACGAAAATATAGAAGTGAGTTTATCGCAAAAAAACGGGCTGAAAATTTTTTTGTTCTTTTTTGAAAGAACAAAAAGAAAACAGTAAAGATTTTATTGTCATATTAAATTATTAGTTTATAATATTTTTATTATATAGAGCTTAAAACAATTTTATACTCAAAATACCCAATTAAAAAAAGAAATAAACAACAAAAAAGACCGAAAAGATTTATTTAGTAAGCAAAATATAATTGACAAGAAGTATAACGCAATGCAATGTCTATTTTTTTAAACTGAACATGACATAATCTTTTTAAAAGACGATGTTCCTTTTTTGTCTGTTGCTTGTCTTAGTTTCTTCAAAACGTCTTAACACAACACTTTCGATCGACAGCCCTTGCCTTGTTTGTTCTTAGACTTACACACAAACATCCAATACAATGTGGATAAATGAAATGACAGATAGACAGACCTTCGTGCAGAAAGTTTGAAGTATATAGGGAAAAAGGGTCCAGCAGGTAGAAAGGCTTTTATATATAAGAGGTGTTATGAGAACGTACCTGATAAAGACTATAGACTGATTTCATTATCAACACATTCAGGGTGTTACATATCACATCAATCCTTTTATCAAGTTGTTGGTAACATAAGCATCCCAAGGTGTGGGTCGTGTATGGAGATCATAGGACCTTCATTGAAGAGTGCTACATGCACTGTCATTGGTTCTTTTGCAATGATTTTCGATGACAACGCCACCAAAGTAGCTGACTACAATTCGTATGTGAGAACTTTCTTTGTTGATGACCAGTTATATCAATACTATTCAGGCTTAAAGAATGAAGATACATTAGGAGATGCTATTCCTGTCGTCTCAAGAACAGTTGATTGTCCATATAAAGCTTTTCCGAGTGCTATAATTACAGACTTTGTGACTGACCCAACAACCCAAATACAATACGCACATTTCATGTTATACAACACAAACCAAGTCATTGCAAAAATCATGTTAAACAACTGGAATTTTTTTATCAACGACACAACAATGAAATACACAATCCCCGTAATAAAAAGTGACACCAAGTTGTATTTGAAAATATACGACTTGTTTTATGGGCACTTTAATATTCAATTTTCGTATATCCAAGGCGTTGATTTCGTTTCAAATTCGATGACTCAAAATCACTTCAAAATTCAAAACTGTTATTTGAGACTCAACAAAGGATTCAGATACAAAGTG
>NW_004443692.1:689414-697947 GCF_000330505.1 Entamoeba invadens IP1 | reverse complement strand
GAGAGTTTGTGTTGAATCGAACAGTCAGTGAAGTTGATGGTATGCTGCACATAGAAAATACAGCGGCGTTTAATATAGCTCGTTGTAACGCTCAAAGTTTGTTGTTCGACTCTTATGATGACAAAATAAGAAGAAATTGAGAACTGATTTATAGCAAACATGTTGATGATCCACTATAAAACAGGAAGACCAACTACAATGCTTATCAACAATATCAGTTTCGCAGACGTAAATGATTTGAATTTCACAAAGTGTCCTACATCGGCCTATGCATGTACAAAAGATGATGAGTGTGACCCATCAAATTCGACTATTGATTCAGAAGATGGGAAGGTGAGAGAATTTATCCCGGGATGTGTTCCTATTTGTGGGGTGTGCAAAAGTGGATTTGTATGTAACAAAGCTGCAAGGTGTGTGGCGATAGTGTACCACAACACCAGGAGTTTTTCTGTTGGTCCTTTTGTTTTGATTCTTTCATTATGTATTCTGCTTGTGATGTAACTAAATAGTAATTGGAGTAACTTCTTATTAAGTTTATTTTACTATTCATTAATAATAATAAAACTATTATTATACTTTAAATTTGTTTATTTCGTTTGCACATAACATGTCGTTAAGATTGTACTTTTTGTTTACAAAGAAGGTTGTCTGTTTCAATGTGTTGTAGAGGTGTTTGTGATAAGCTTAAATTCCTTTTCTGATATCTTTTGTAGAGTGCAAATAAGAATCCAATGAATATTGGGAGAATCATGTTAAAACAATTCGCAAATGCTAAAAGGAGAAATGTCAGGTATATCGAATCGCTCCCATTTGCGCAATCAAAACAATTGACAATAATATCAAAACACACTTCACTTCCTCCGGCGTTTGTGCAGTGTGGTACGGTCCTCCCTTCGTATTGAAGGCATTTACAATTTGAGCGGTCAAAACAACAGAAATTCTTTGTGTGAAATTTCCTTCAATGTTTAAAAACTATAGATATATAGTACATTTATTATAATTAAACCAAACTTGTAGTTTTCGAACAAACGGATTTTTCAATAGCAGACTTTTCTTGTTCACTGATTGTTTTTAACTTCCCACTCTGAATTTGCCCTACAGGGAATGTTATGACGATGAATAAACAAAAGACGACTGCGTTGAAAGCAAAGAATATATATACTGCTTCCTCGTGTATTTTCTTGCAAGCAACGTATGTGCACAGTGGAAATACAATTGATCCCATAAAGAGGAATGCGTGGAATGTCAAACTTCCAACCACAAACGAGACTCTCCAGTCGAATAGAAATTTGCTGTTTTTAGTGATCAACAAATAAGGGATTGAGGTATCAAAGCAGAACACCAACGTAGCAGAGAGTGCAACCACACTCTATCTGTTACTTCTATTTGTATCTTATTAATATTAAAAATTAACAAACTACACTCAGCACTTCAAACATTAACACCAAGAGTCTCCCCATCACAACCCTTCCCACTGTTTCTTTAGTTTTAGTTATTTTTTGTGAAGTAATTTCAATGCGAAATTACTTAATAAATCAACAATTCAGACTTAAAATCACAATAATCAATTACCTGTGGTAACTTCAGTCGTCTGATATTTCAATAGGCTCGTTATTGGTGTTGTCGACCTTTTGATGCTCTGCCTGACTTTGTCCGATTTCATCCGTCGCATTAACTCCGTCAAAGTTTTTGTAACTTGTCTCGGGATCATTCTCTTGTGGACGTACTTCCTCATCATACCAACTCTCTCCATTGTCGAGTGAAGCATCATTATGTAATTCAGAACCTTCTTCATCTTCTTGTTTATTGTTTTCCTCTTCTTCTGTCGTGTCATTTCGCTCTTCACTTTCAGTGTTCTCTTCTTTTCTTTCTTCTTCATTATTTTGTTGTTCTTCACCCTCTTTGTAGTGTTCTTCCTCTTCCATATTATTATCGCCATTGTCATTATTATAATTATTATTATTATTATTGTCTTGATCTTCGTTAACATCGTTTTGTGGAAGATTGACGTTTGGTGATTGACTTTGTGGGGGGTCTTCTACTTTTGTTAACTCAACAATTTTATTTGTCAACACTTCAACTTGGTCCCCACACATTTGGTTGACTTGGAATTGAATCTCTTCCTCGTCCCCCTCGGACAATTCTGCATTTTCTACGACCTTTCCATTATTATAAATTATAATTAATATTATTATATTAAAAGAATAGATTAGAAATAAGTGAGACAACAAATAAATAGCTCGTTAATTGAAAACCGAATCTATATTAATAGTAAATATATTATAAATGAGTAAAAAATTATTGTTTTTGATAAAATGCTCGTTAAATAAAAGGTGCCACAAACTTGAGGAATTTCTCTTGCTGCTAATTCCAATGATTTTGCCAATGCGATTCTATCCTCCTTGTTTTCACAAATTTGTTTGTTAAAGTTGTTAATAGTTTCACAGTAATTTTCTGCTTTTTGTTGGATTTGTTCCTCCAGTGTTTTGTTCTGTCGTTCGAAGTATTCTGCTTCTCTGTCTTGGTTCTCAGCTATTTCTAGTTGTTTACTCCAATCTGCCAAATCCTTTTTAACAACACTTTCAGTTTGTTCGATCGTCGCTAAAAATTCAGAAGTCAGACGTAACACCTCGAGCGCGCGGTTTGTCTCGGCAAGATTTTCTGAGGCCGTTAACAATCGCTTTTTGGAACGTTGTGTTTCTGTCTCGAGAAGTTGTTTGTGTTGTATCGCTTCAATAAGTTCAATGTGATGAATTGCAGTGGTATATTCCGTCTCACACATACCTTTGTTTCTTTTGTTCATTCATTTTTTTTATAAAAGTTGTTTAATTTCTTTTATAGTTTAAATTAACTATATCAATTCGAATTGTTTTTATCATTTAAAATTATATTTCTAGTAAAATAAATTGGAAAAAATTGAATTTTTAAATTTTTTGTATTGAAAAGATAAAATAAATTTACTATTAAGAATAATAAATTTTTCCATTTTAATGACATTTTTTTTTCTTTTACAACTATAATTATTAAATATAATTCTTAATAAAATGTTATTTTGATAAATCAAGAATAATTTCGCCAAGTGATTGCTTTTTGTTTATAAAAATTATCACATGATATAATGAGACATATTATCATATTATAAGAACTTTCATATACAAAAAACTAATTCCAAATTTACAGAAATGAATATGTCAATGTTTAAATAATCCTTTATATTACTATATAAGATAATGAATATGAAATTACCATCGATTATTATTATTATTTGGTTTGTTCGAAACAAGCCAAATTACTTCTAAATAACTTCCTCCTTATTCCTAACATTCTTTTTAACAACATCTTTCCACCAACTATCAAATTTAAAACTGATGACCACACCTCAATATCAAGAATCTCTCGAACACATAAACAATTTTGAAATATTTACTCGTTCATGGGAAGTCCCTTCACCAAAAGCAATATTATTTTTCCAACATGGCTATGGCGAGCATTCAGGTCGTTATATAGAGAACATAGGTAACTATTTTAGTACAAAGAATTATACCGTTTATATGATGGATTTACCTGGTCATGGAAAGTCAAGTGGTCTCCCCAATACCGCAAAAACTTATATTGATTCCTTTGAGACATACATAACGACTGTAAATGCTTTTATTGACATGCGAAAAGCTCAGTTATTGCATACCAATATCAACGTCCCACTCTTCTTCTCGGGTCATTCAATGGGTGGGTTAATCACTTGTATGCTCTCTACACGACGTAACGACATCACTGCATTTGTCGCATTCTCCCCAGCTTTGGTCCTCAACAGTTTGTTAGTTCAACTGTTCTTTTGGGTGTTTTACATTCTCGCCTTCTTCTTCCCACAGATCATCATCAAAACAACTCCACCAGATACTTTCTTCACTAACAAACAAAAGGCAAAAGACTTCGAAAAAGACCCACTCGATTTATGCTCATGCGCTTGTGTGAAAACATCTTTAGAAATGCGAAAATTCGGTGCACTTGAAAAGGAAAAGGATGTCACTGTTCCAATGTATTTACTCCAAGGCGCCCAAGACGCTTTGGTCAAAGTCGATGGCGCAAGAGATAAGTCTAAACACTTCAAAAACAAGTTCTCAAAATACAGCGAATATCCAGCAGGTAACCACACACTCTTAGAAGAAGATTATTATCTGGAAATAGTCGAAGACGTCGAGAAGTGGCTCGACTCTCTCATCAACCAAAATTAATTCAAAATAACTATAATTATAGTTCATTTTACTATTTATCAATAGTTAACTAGACAATCCAAATTTAACCAAAGTCAGGCAGACTCTCGACATACCTTGTCAACGAGAGTTTGACATCGTCGTCCAAATATGACTCCTTAATCCCATTAAGACACAACCCTCTCACAAACTTTTTACTGTCAACATCGTTTTTACAATACGCTTTTACTGCATGTGTGACTTCTTTATCAAGAGACGTTCTAAATATTCCTCTATCATCACAACAGATCAGTTTAGTCCCAGTAAATTCTCCAGACATTCTTGGGTGTTTGCTATATTCAGTTATACTTTTTGAGACAATGTTAGAAGTTAAACACACTTCACAAGCCATCCCAAATTGATTCATCAGATCAACGTTCTCTTTGGAAAGAAACACACCATGCCCAACACGACTTGGCCCACACGACAAGAGATGTTTTGCTTCATCGTCGTCAACTTTTTCACCAATGTGCATTGTGACACCTAAACCGCGTTTTTTAGCATCATTCATTAATTCGCAAATTTCTTGCCAATTACCTTTGAAAGGGTTTCCACTGAGTTCGATGCCTTTTACAAACGGTGTGGTCTTTTTAAACTCTTCAGCTAATAAAATTGTTTCGTGTGCCGATGAAAGACGCGAACGATTGATTGAAAGAAGAAGGTATGGGTAAAATGGCGTTTGTTTAGTTCTGTTGTTTAGATATTTTTTTATCGCAAAGACAACCGAATTCACGTAATCTCTTTGCGACAAATTTTCAAGCGCACGTGGTGTTGTGCGTATTTCGACAATAATCGCATTATCGTTATCGTAGTCCTCTAAAACTTCCGTGGTCAGCTGTTTAATACGATCAAGTGTTGTTGTAGCTTCGTAAATCAAATCAAATACAACAAAACAATTCGAAAGTGACTCCTCGCTTGTTGACGTTGGTGACAAAATTTTGTCAATTGTTGTTGTAATATTTGGATTTTTGTGCCATTTTTTCAAAGTTTCCTCTCTGATACAACCATTCAAATGTGTGTGGAGCTCAACTTTAGGAAATTGGTTGATGAATGAATCCATTTGAATTAATTGTTCTGAATCCAGGGTTTTAAGCAGGGTTTTCATTACATTAAAAATAAACATTCTTTGATTTTTTTTTTGAAAATGAATTGTTTGTGTAGAAACAATACATTTGCAAAGCACATCATTTTGTTGTTATTTGATGGTCGAATTGATATCGATATAATGATGAATCTCTTTGTATAATATATCAAATTGTGTTATTACAATTCGAATAAATAAAAATTTTAACAAAATCTATTGCGACAAAAAAACATCGCAATGGTTTCAGAAAATATCAACAAGACCAAAAATAAAATTATTCAAAAATAAATTACTTGTTTTCTTCTTTCTTGTCTTTTTCCTCTTTTAGTTTTTCTTTCTTTTCTTCAACTCTCTCCACTTTATCATCAAACTCTTTTTCTGTTTCTTTCACATCACTCTTTTCTTCTGTTTTCTCGTGAATGTGTGTTTCAATATTTTCATCGTCAGTAACTTCACCAAAAGCCAATCGAAACAATTCTGGCATTACTTGTCCCGCATTACCTTTCAAGAAGTAATTAACATGTGGTGTATATGTTGATGGTTCTGGATTTATTTCAATAACAATTCCTCCATTTTCGATAAAGTTTTCTGCGATACTTGCTGCTGGATATACAACTCCTGTTGTTCCAATAATGACCATAACACCGTGTTCATCCAAACATTCTTGTGTCCATTTCTCTGCATTGTCGAAAGCCTCGCTTGGTAGACTTTCAGTGAATAATGTGGCATTTGGTCTTCCGTTTGATTTACAAATTGGGCATATTGGCGAACTCTCAGGTATTCCATTTTCAATATTTACATCAAGGGGGTGTCCATTAGTGATGCACCGATACTTAAATACGGTGCCATGAAGTTCGGCGCAGTCTTTATCTGGTATCCCTGCTTTTTGGTGCAAATTATCGACGTTTTGTGTGATAACCTTGACCTTTTTGTCTTGTCTCTTATACATTTGTGTGATCGCTAGGTGCGCTGCATTGGGTTGTGCACTCACAATCGGCTCCAAAAAGCCTCTATAAAAATACCAACTGATTCCTGGAATCCAATTCCACCCAAATGGTGTCCCAAACATCACCAATCCAATTTTGTTCGCCCAAACGCCGTGTTCTGGGTCCTATAGTGTCAATTGGTTTTTAAAATGTTATACAAAATGTTATATGTTGCAATCCCAAACTCTAAATGTGTTGATCCCACTTTCCGCTGAAATACCTGCTCCGGTAAAAAAGATGATATATCCAACGTCTTTAATAACATTTGCTGCCTTTTGTAGAGTTACTGGATCGACCATTTGTTGTGGGAGATCTTCTTTAGACATGTCTCGTGTTATTTCCAGATTTGCAAGGAAAAACATTTCATAGTCGCTATGGAATATCCCGTTTTTTGCGTAATTTTAACTCTCATTGTCTGTCAAAAAGCTTTACTTTAAATAACAAAGTACTAAAGACCAACAGAAAATTGTCGTACACTTGTGTTTTTAGTATCAAACAAACCAAAAAATAGGGTATATTTTTTCACATATAAAATTTGACTAAACAATCAGGAAAAAAATTGGGTTTTGAAAAAATAAAAACCCGACTTTATACAGAAAAAAACCTTAAAACAATGTGTACGACAGTTTTCTGGTGCTCTTTAATTTCTAATAATAAAAATAGAAACTTTATGTTTTTTATTTCGTTTAGTAAATTTAATTAATGAACGGATTATAATTAAAATATTATAAATAAACTATTACACTGACTTATAGAGGATACCTCTGTATCCCGATTACTCCTGTCCAGTGATCGACGTTTTTGTACTCATCACCTCCACCATCCTTTCTGTGCTTGTAGTCTCTCTGACGACTTTGTTGACGAGCAAGAATTTCAGGAGTTTATACATATCGACATCGAGTTCCTTGTATATAGTTTTGATTTGTCCCCAAGTGTGTGTTGGTTGTATTGAGATGATAGCTTGAACGATATCCACTTTAGTAGATTTGATCAATATAGTTCGTTTACAGTAGTTGATACAAGCCGACACCATGGTGTCATCTTCGATTAAATCGACAATTTGTTTAGTGCAGATGAATCGTTTCTCATCAGTGATTTTGGGTATCATAACTACGTATCCTCCATACACCAATTGCTTTAAAATTTCAGAGACTATTTCCTCATCTGCCCGTGCGACTTTACTGATGTCGTAGGCAGTCCGCTTTCCATTGATATATGGCATGATTTGTAACATCCCCAAATCATCGATAGCAGACAGTTCCATGATTTTGACGGGGACGTCCTCCATAGTGATGTCATCTATTTTCATGGTTGGTTCCAGTGTTAATCTTCCGAAGAGTTCAATTGAGTCACAGAAGTCGATATGACAAAATCCGTATGAATTCAGACTTTGTCTCATCTGTGGGATTATGCTTGCTAACCCATCGCGTTTACTCACGTTGATTAAATACTCCTCATTAGTTTCCAAAAGTCTCAATTCGTCATTGATTTGCTCAATAAGGTGTTCGTAGCGACTGATCGTCGAGTCCGAAGTATCTCTTGAGAAGACAAAGACAAGATTAAAGAGCAGTGCGTTTCGACCGTATTTGGGGTTTTTGATCATCGTCGGGTGTCCCACGTATATCTTCCCATTCGATGTGATTTTACTCAGTTGATTGCAAAACGCTTGTTTTGGGATGACAAAATCGATGATCGAATAAAACGCGTCCGATGTGATATAATCTGGAGGATCTTGATATACTATAACGGGTCCTTTGGTGTTGTCAAATAAGCAAAAAAAGATCGAAGAAACTTTCGTCGTGATATCCATAGGATTGTGAAAACACTCTTTTCAAGTTTACCATAGAAAATTAATTAGTATTATTAGCTTATTAATTCGTCAAATAATAGTATTTAATACTAGTAATGAATTACTACTAGTATTGTCGAGTATTAATGAAAGAACTATACTAAAATAATAAAGAGTTATATAAGTAATAGTAACTTGTATTTGAAAGCAACGAAGAAACCAACTGTAAAAGACTGAAAATAAAGATGGACTTAACAGGGCTCGCAACCCCGAAGCGTCGCGATGTAACGAAGACTATTATGGTCCAAATTAAGAGTGAGGGCCGGTACATAACGACCCCATACCTTGATCTTGTTAGTCCCTTTTGTGTACACACAGTATTAGGTAAATATGTGAATCTTCCCTCCACACAAGATCAATTAAT
>NW_004443692.1:653989-689314 GCF_000330505.1 Entamoeba invadens IP1 | reverse complement strand
ATCTTCTTCATTATATCAACGACCGGACTCACCACTTATTATTAGAAAAATAGAAAACCGAGAAAGTATAGTTAAAGAACTATGTTTGGCGGATGTCCCTTTAACGGAAGCTTTAAAATACGCCCAAATTGATAATGAACCGCTCACTTCAGAGATCTGGACCAAAAATTGTTTCTTTGGCGATGTCGAAATAGGACAAGTCGTTATTAAACACGACCCCGAGAGAAGACTAACTGTCGCGTTCGATATCGTCGCACAAACTGTCGGGTTAAGCGTTTTAATGAATGAATGGAGAAAGGCTGCAGAACTGTTCTCTACCCATTATTGCGGAATGAGTCTCAATGAGGCGTTACTCGACTTGAAAAAATACTTCGTGACGCAAATGAAAATGGGCGAACTCACCGACTTCATGTGTGAGACAATGATGACACTGGACCAGGCAAGAGAGTTCCGCGACGTCGTGGAAATAGCAATTGGGAAGGAATTGCAGAACAAAGTCAACGCGATCTCAAATATGGTGAAGATTATCGAGTTCTATTCGATTGACGTCAACAAAGCAAAAGCGAAAAGTCTTGAGTTTTATTTTGACTTTTTGGTGAAAACAGACGACATTAGACAACTGTTTCAAGACGTTGGAATGGCGGAATGGGCAGTGAGGAAAGCCGGAGAGGAAGATTGCGCCGAAATGAGGAGTGGCGGAACGATGATTGTGTTTAGGGATTATTTTAAGAATGTCTTTGGAATCCATCTCCCTGTAGGAGTGTGTGAGGAGGAACAGCATATTTCTCTCTTTTCACTTCGAAATAACAATAACACTGGATATCTCTTTTTAACACCAAAAAAAGACGTAAAATTGGCAAGAGTCGTCGATGGCGCGTTTTGGACTTATTGTATCGACGACGTGCTATATTTGAGAACTACACGACCTTTTGCAGTGTGTTTTAAGAATATTAATAAGGTCTTCAACGACACGAGTGGACTCAATGAATCGCTTTGCATGGGGACGTCCGAGGGAATGCTGAAAGATATCGTCCTCTTTGAATCTAATCAAAAATGAGATCTTGGCGAAACGATTCCAACCTCGAAACAAATGAGAGGTCAGAATAATATATATTTATGGGGTTTGATAGTATTTTTGTAATTATATGTGTTATTAGTGTTGTAAAACCCAAATTAGCATTTTTTTAAACTATTCAATTTATTATAATTTAACTAGAGTATTTGTTATGTACTAAAAATACCATATTTATTACTAAATATAATTATAAATATAGTTTGAAAATACGAAACAAAACACGCTTTTGTTTTCACCAAAAGAAAGAAAAAATCAAATACCCGAAAAAACTGAACTATACTTGAAGAAAAAGAACTATAAATAATGGTAAATCGTAGATGTCAAAAGGATTGACGAGATTGAGTTAACAGAAGGAGAGGACAGAAGGGAGGCGAAATCAAGGAAAAAGACATGATAAGTGCGATTCAACAACGCAACCAACGTCTCGATGCAAATTTATATTCGGAGGAGTTTGAGAAGGTTTTTGAAACCCGCCTGCCACACTTTTACGCGACAGAGCAGATCAAATACCCTCCAAGTGATTGCGACAAGATCTTTGCGTCGTGTTGGGTGAGCGAAGATACCGTTGCGACAGGGACGAAAGACAATTCCCTGTCACTGTGGAATGTTTACTCAATGAACGTCACAAAACTCAAACTGCCAAATACTCGGGTGAACTACGACAGAGGGAGTGGAATACACGACGTAGACTTTTGGCCGGTTGGTGACGCCGGTTTGTTGGTGAGTGGAAGTGACTCCCCAAACGACATCGTCGTTTTTGACACGAAAAGAGAAACACCTGTGTCTCTTTTGAGAGGACACGACGACTGGGTTTTTGGTTCCAAGTTTGTTGACAACAACGTTGTTTTTAGTGGAGGAAGAGAGGGTAAGTTGTGTTTTTGGCAGGTCGACCAACCAAACAACAAGGGCGACAACATGCCAAAGCTCCACATCCAATCACCCTATGAAACAAAGACGATCGAAGGTGTGAAGATTCGATGTGTGGGCGTACAGAAGGCCAAAAAAGAGTGTTACAGTTTGACGTCGGATGGTGTGGTCGGTATTTGGGATGCACAAACAACGACTCTTATACACAACGAGCAACTTGAAGACACGTACGAGTTAGTCGCGATGGACGTGAAGCAAGACAGCTCGTACATTGCTGTTGGGTCCAGGAGCTTTACAACTGTTTTAGACCCGCGCGAAAAACGGGAAGTCGTTGTGATTGGCCACGTAGATATTAACTGGGGAGTGAGGAGTGTGTTGTTTTTGGACAACTATCTCGTGATAGGAGGAGGAAGCGGCAGCGTTTCGTTCGTCGACATGAGGAAGGCAGGAGATTACAAGCACACGGTATACCACAAATGCAGTGGTGTGATTAGAAACACGTTTCCCGACATGACCGAGTCAGACATCCCCCAAGCCGTCTACTCGGTTTCTGCAAATCTCTCGAAGACGAATCTGTTTGTTGGTGGAGGACCCTTACTTGTTGGGGTTTCTGGGTATTTTGGGTCTGTGTGGAATTAAGTGTTGATATGTTTTTCAAACATTTAACTGTATTATTATTTATAATTAAAATTGTTATGGTACATAGTAAAATTCCAATTAAATAATATAATCACTAATTCATCTTTGGATGTGAAGCAACACTCCCAGCAATATATGATAATCCACCGTTCTTCAAAACGAAGTAATACACTGCGAGAACACCAATAAAAAACGCGTAAAATGCGATATCAAACATAAAGTGTGATTTTTCTCTGTGGATGTCCAACAACGTCTCGACAATTCTTTTCTTTTCGATTTTCACTAAGGTTTGGGAACAAGTCAATTTGATTTTTGCGCTCTCTGCGACAAGGCTTGTTGATGTGTTTGTCACGATTTGTAAATTACCCAAGTTGTTATTCTTCCCATCGATGATGTCGACAGACCCTTCTCTCTCAATTAGTTGATATAGAATTTGGTTTTTAAAAATTTCGAAAACGTGTGGGTATGTAGCGTGTGGTGATATCATATAATTTCTCCTCTCGTCAGTAAACTCTCCAACAATCTCTTTCAATTCCAACGCATTTGCAATACTTAAAAGAGTCACCAACCCCACTAAAAACTTCATTAATATTTTAGTTTTATTTTGTTGTAAAAAAGAGTGAAATTTTACACATTTTTGAATGGAAATTGAAAATGAATTAAAAAACTTTCAATGAAAAAAAAAAGAACCGACTTTATTATTGAAGTTTTTAAATTATATTATTGAAACACGATAAGTAGCACCATCACAGTATTTTACAATTGTCACTTGTTTTTATTGAAAAGTAAAAATTGGAAAATATTTGACTTGTAAATGCCACCAATTCTTCTTAATTAATTGGGACACTTGGGTTGCTTACATTCACAAAAAGTAATACAAATTTGGCTTCGAAAATACACAACAAATAGTTAAGTAATAAAATAATTATAAATAAAACCATTATAAAAACAGATCAAGTATAAATAGAACAAGTAAAATAGCAAACCAAAAGAACGAGTATGACGGTTTGAAGCAATTTCTTATTGTTTTAATCCTTTTTTCGAGAATTTACAGGAAAGTTTTACCATGGTAATCAAAACACTTCGAATGAGCGTTTTCCTATTAAACTGCGGCAACGATGAAAGGATTTTAAACGGTTTTCTAAATTAAGTCAACATAAATAAAGACATTTCATAGTGATTGATTTGTTTTTATAATTTTAAATGAAACGAAGAACTTATAAAGAGTAAAATGTTTCAAATGATACTCCTCTGTTTTTCTTTGGTATTTGGTGGTTCCTCTGATGTACCTTGTTCAATAGGATGTACCACAAAGTGTACATCAAATTACACATGTTTAGGTAATTGTGGTGATGGGTACATCAACGACAACGCTTGTTTGACTTGTAAGTGGGTAAACCCGTTACACGAGACCAAAACAGTATATGTCTCCACAGATACCGGTTGTGTTAAATCAGATAATTTTGCGACTGCGACGGGGTGGATTTCTAACAACATTCAAAAACTGAATTTTGACGAAGAGATTTCGTTTGTTTTGAATGCGGATTCTGAAGTCGATAGTTCTCCGTGTTATAGCACTTCAAAGTATCGATTTGGGAAATGGTTTGAACTCGACATGTCGACTTTTGGTGCAGAGATGAATTTCCATTTAAGTGTGACAAAGAGTGTGATAACGTCTTCTGTGAATATTGACATCACTTCCTCAAATTCAAACGATTACTCTCCGTCGTGTTTGGGCCACACCAAAGTGAACTCCACGACTGAAAGTGGTATTCTCAACATGATCATCTCAAATATTTTTGATGACACAGACGATAAAAAGGTCAGAATATTTATAAATTTAGACGGCTCTGTCGGAACACAAATCAAGCTGAGTGCCCATGCATTCTCAAATCCACAAGGAACACTCTTTTATAACTTTTCACAAGAAGATGCAGATCGACTCAGTGCAGATTTGAGTGATTCGATAAGTGTGTATTTCCCTATGGAAACAGATGCATTATATAACAGTGTGTTGTGTATGCCAAATAGGATCATGAAAACAATGTTATTCACTATGAATTTCACTGGAGACTATTCTATTCGTGTCGACTCGATTGCAGACGATAGAATTATATATTTGCAGAATTATCAAGTAACTCAAGTAGATGGTGTGTATAAAGCGAAGTGCAATGAAATGTGGATAGGAGAGAAATATGGACATGCGCACGAAGAAAATACGCACGGTATTGAGGTTAAAGTAGCTGGAGATGTCAATGCTAGAAGATCATTTTCCATAGTAACAGCAGACCACTTTAGAGGAATAACACTGACATTTAGAGCAATATGCCCGAACGATTGTGGACTGAAAGAAAAACGTGGGACGTGTTCGACGAGTGCAGCGACGTGTGTTTGTGCTGATCAGTATGGGGGGGATGAGTGTCATTTGAAGTGTTATTACAACAACACGTGGACGACACCAGACAATTCCAATTTGTGTTATTATGGAGCTCCACATTGTGATTCGAATTGTATATGTGATGCTGGGTATTCCTTAGTTGATCACTATTGTATCAGTGCAGAATGTTTGAGTGGGTCTATGAGAAGTGATGAACAGTGTTTAGCTGGGAGTGAAGGGTGTCAGTCAAATTGTATGTGTAGAAGCGACTTTACAGCGAACAACAACAAATGCAAATACTCATTGTGTGGTAATCAGCAACTTGACTCTGATGTAGTTGATTTAGGGAATGGAAAGACGTATCAAGAATATTGTGACTCGGGGTTGTATTGTGATGATAATTGTCAGTGCCCAGAAAATTACATAACAAATCCGGCAGATAAGACTTCGTGTATAGCAAAGGGGTTAGGGACTACTGGACTCACTTTGATCATCGTCGGTGTCTTTTTGTTTGTTGTAATATGTGTTGGTATAATACTTGTTGTATTATTGTTTGTTGTGAAATACAAGAAGACGGACATCAACATCTACAAAACACAACAACCAGTCTATTACAATTACATCTCAGGATCTACAAATAAAGGCCCGGATGATGATGCAAAGTATTATATTGATCCAATTAATTTGGACTTTGGTAATAACACCGTAGCAACTGCAATCAACGAAACGCGTTTTGAAAGAATTGAAGTTAAAAATTGTAGTAAGAAGAAGAAGTTTGTTACAATTCAATTTACTTAAATGCATCTTATTAACACCTTAGTATGATGATAATCTTCCATACCCCAAATAACCCTAAGTACATCTTCCACTTCGAACCTCAAGTGATGTTTTTAAGTCCACACACCGGTTTGTTTCAATTTAAAGATAAACAGTCGAATACTGCAAGATAAGAGTGTGACAAGTTAGTAACAACTAGGAATGAAACTCGAAACGATATATATGACTATTCACTGCACAACAAAAATTCGAGAAATGAAAATTCCATACACCGTGTGGTTTAGCGAGTCAAAACACACGTTGAACCAAATTGCAAATACACTCAAAGACAAGACTTTTGAAACATGGGGGCATGACGACCAAATATCCCTTGAGAATTACATCAAAGACGTAAAATTGAGGTATCACCATTACTTGACTTTAACAACAGACGCGGCCAGTTCGACGTATTTAGATATGGACGAGTTGAATATGTCAGATGTCCCAATAGCAGAAGGTGCGATGGGTAAATTATACATTGGGCGTTACCGAAGTGTTCCCGTCGCTGTCAAACAATTCAGGTGGGAGAATTTAAGTGATGATGAAATGGCGGAGTTGAAGAAAGAAGTGATCAACGAGTGTGAAATTATGGGTAAATTGCGTAATCCGTTTATTGCGAATTATATGGGGTCCGTCACTTATATTCCACAAGTCTCAATGGTCATCCAATTCTTCGTTTTAGGCGCACTGGGAGAGTATCTCAGACAAGACAAAGAAGACTACTTGAAGCTTCCCTACAAATTGAAAGTAAGGATGTTGTTTGATTCGGCTCGTGGTATGCAATTTCTTCATGAAAACAAAATGATGCATTTGGACTTGAAGCCAGACAATTTACTTGTGAATTCGTTATACGCAGACTCGGCGTGTTGTATCAAAATCACTGATTTTGGGACATCGCGATTTGTGAAGAAAACAATGAAAAATAATGAGGACAAAGGACTTGGAACACCTGTGTACGCAGCACCAGAAACATATAACGACGTTTACACTTATGCGGGAGACGTGTTCTCTTTTGCAATTACTGCTTGGGAACTCTTTTATCAAGAAGAGCCATATAAGTCGTTCAAGTCACTCTTTGAAATCAAAGAATTTGTGTTGAGTGGAAAACGGTTACCTATTGATGACGTCATGCCAAGCACTTATAGATCCTTGTTGGAAAGCTGCTGGGAAAAAGATCCAGAGACAAGACCTAACTTTGACACAGTTTGTAAAATGATTGTCAAAATTGATGACCAATCTCCAAGTAATGTCGAATTGGATGCCGACGTGAATAGTGAGAAAATCGAAGAGGTCATCAATAGAAGAAATGACAGAGTCGCAAGACAGATGAGAGACTTGAGTAATGAGTAATTGTGTTATTGAATTTACATTTATAATGTAATAATATATTTATTATATAGTATTAGAATATCCAATAAATAAATAATAATATTATTATTATAACTAAATTAATGAGTAATTTGTTATTATTTTTTCTGTGTAAAATAATATTGTTCTTTTAAAAAAAGATGTAATGAATTAAACTATAATTTTAAAAAACAATAACAATAATAAACTAGAATTATAAATTAATTAAAAATTAATAATAAAAATTATTATATTTAATTCAAAATCAAAATTAATAATTGAGTAGTTTATTATTAATCAAATTATAGTATAGAACTAACAATTCTTTATAATTTTAGCATATATGTTTTAAATGTTTTGTATAGCTTTGGGCATTTATAAAGCAAAAAAGTATTTTTATTAATAATACAACCAAAGCAATATGCAGAATTTACAATAAATAATGTCAACATTCAAACATGGATTTTTTTGAATGAGAGTCTTGACAAGAAGCGAGGCTTAGGCTCTTCAATTGGTTCATAGAAGACAATTGGTTTTTCTAGTCTCATACCATTTCTCTTTTCATTTCTGATTCTTGGCTTTGCAGAGCTGGACCTTTGTTTGATAGTCGACTTAACAACACCCTTTGCTATAGACTCGAAAAGGAAATTGACTTTCAAATTTTCAAGTGCTGAAGTTTCGAAGTAGTTAGTCTTGCACACCCCTCTCACTTTATCCAAAAGTAGTTTTCCTTCTTCTCTTGAGACAGTTCTTGACTTCGTGTCAATTTTGTTTGCGACGATAAAAATTGTTGGGTAGTCTTTGAGTTCTTTGATGTTTTTTGATATGATGGACAAACACACTCCAATATCTTCTTGGGCACGTTTGAATGCATCTTCATCTTCGACTGAATATACGTACACAATGACATCACTCGAAGAGAAATGCGTTTCTCTCATTGAAGCAAGTCCTTCGTCACTTGTAGTGTCAACTATTTTCATATAAATCTCCTTTTCTTCTAAATCAATTGAAGTGTTGTAGACATCTTCTATGGTTGGGATGTGTTCTGTGACTGTTGTGCCTTGAACATATCTTTTGATTATCGATGTTTTCCCAGACGACGCAGCTCCAAAAAACGTCACGTTCACCATCTTCACCTTTTGGATTTGGCAGTTTGGATTATCCTTTTATACTTCCATAAACCTATAATTATATCTTGTGTTTGTTTTGGAAGTTATTTACAAATATAATACTTTTTCGTTCCCGAAAATAAGGCAGAATTGTCACCCCCATCAGTAATTATTTAAGTAAAAGTTCATTATGAGATAATTACAAAGTAAGTGGATAAAAAGCCCTGTTTTTATCCGGTAAGTGGCCAATTATGGAATGGGGTTTTGACAAAACTTTTTCAAAGATATTTTCAAAAATCCAGGACTTCTCGATCCAAAAATTTTTCTTTAAAATAACAAAAACACCCTGGGTTTATACCAACACAAAACATTGGCACAAATATTAAGGTGGATTTCGAAAAGCGACCTTCAATGTTTAATAGTTTATTCTCAATTTGGTTATAATATAATTAATTATAATGAATTTCAAATAAATAGGATAATTACAAGGTCATTTAATGTACTCCACAAAGTTGATTGTTGATAAAGTAATTCTTTGGTTATTTTCGTCTTATTGTTCAAGTATTATTAAATTATTATTTGCAGTCATTATAACATCGAAAAACTTCATCTAAGAGTGGGTATGCCCTACTTATTGTAACGGGTCTTAGGTCTTGAAATCAAATTCATCATTGTCATTAACCGCTTGTATTAATATTTTTATTCAAATGAAAGCAAAAAGAAATGACCCAACACAAACGAATTTATATCAATGACGAGAACAAATAATAAAATAATGAATGTGAAAAAGGTGTTTTTGTAAAGGCATCTTTTAACTATTATTATAAAAAGCATTTTTTTATTCAAAATACCTGATAATTGGATAATGGCAGAAATTAATAACAATATCTAATATTTTTATTATAAATAATTTATCGTATTTAAAGTAACAACACCAGAGCCAATTTTGCTTTGTAATTAAAAAGAAATGGTTTATCACCAAAAGTAAAAATGACAAATATAACATGACTACCTTTTTTCAAAAAATATTAATATATATAAAAATTTGAAATAACAAAAAAATACCATCTGATACGTTTTAAATTAAGAACAATTCAAAACATATTTAAAGTGGGGAGCAATAAATATAGAGAATTTGATTATATTGTTCAACAAGTCTAGTATATTTATTAATTTATTTACAACACAATTTGTTTAATTATAGGGGTAATTCGAAGATGGTAAGTTTATGATATAATTAGAATCAAGAACCTTGTAAGTTTATTTCTTTGTTGTTTAGCCTAATATATACAAACTCTTATAGTCTTAACGCAGCAGTTCGAATAAAATTACTTTTTATTGTTTTTTTATAACTATGTTGTTAAAGGATAGTAATTAGTTTTAACGGCTCGGTGTTTGAAAATAATATAAAAATGACACTCATTACGAATCATTTTGAAAAAGTTAAATATATTTTTACATTCACTTGTTAAAAATGTGATGTAATTGTTTAAATGAGAGTTTATGACTTTAGTTACTAATATACCACTTCCTTTATCTGATAATTGATTTTATTTTTCTTTGTCGTTCTTAACTTATAAATCAATATAAGACACGTTTAAATCAAAATAAAGACATATAATTAATTTGAACCTTTACTAGAATGTTGTGTATTTGTTTCTTGTCTTAAAAGATATAATAAAGTGAAATATAAAGTAAATAACTAAACAACAAAACAAATAAAACACAAATTAACAGGGTTGTTGGAATGATACAGATTTAAAGCCGAGAGAAGGCGTCAACAAAAGAGGTTCTGATTTTCTTTTTAAAAGAGGCACACTTTGACATCTGTTCCTCTTCCTCTTTAAATTCCTCGTCAATAATAGGCTTTTCCAATCTGATAGCACGTCTTTTGCTGACTCCCTCTGTTTTATAATGGAATCTTTTTCTCGCAGAGCCTCTTGCAATCGTTTCAAAGAGATAATCGACCTTCAAGTTTTCTTTAGCAGACGTCTCATAATACGCAGCAGGGAATCTGTCACTGATTTTCTCAACAATTTCCTTTCCGTCTTGCATTGAGACCTCTCTGTTGTTGGTATCTATTTTGTTGGCTACTACCAAGAAAGATGGGTATACATTTACTTTCTTTGGACTTTTCACTTTTTTGTACTGGGCGATGGTTAGTTCAATACTCTTTTCAACGTTCTTGAACGAAAAGTAGTTGTCCACTGAATATACAAATACAAAGACTTCCGTCTTTTCAATAAACCTGTCTCTTAAAGGCTTGAACGAATCACCACTGGCGGTGTCAATGAGTTTCAAATTGATTTCTTTCCCATCCAAGTCAACAGTGGTGTTATAGAAGTCTTCAATGGTTGGTTCGTACTCTTTGACTTCTATACCTTGAACATATCTCTTGATAAGAGAAGTCTTGCCACAACCACATTCTCCAAAAAACGTGACGATTGTTGTATTCATCAATTGTTTATCCAGTTTCATAGTCTTGGCCAAAGATATATAGTGGCTAATCTTTTATTTTGGGACACCGTTTGTGTTTTTTGAACCCCGAGGTTTCCCCACCACCTAACTGCATTATAAATGTTATCTTAACCTTTAGAGTACAACCACCTTTTCAAATTCAACCCATAAGTGCGTTTTGCTTGTTAAAAATATATCATATGTCCACAATTTTGCAGGAATTTCAAAGGATGCTTCATTGGCTTATTAATAAGGAATGATACTTTTGGGAATGAAAAGACAAAGGCATTTTTTGGTAATTTGAAGTTATTATTCTTTAGTTTATAAAACCTGGTAATAAACCCGTTTTATGGTGTTTAACAGAAGCATTATATTACCAAACCATACGTTTTTACCATCAAGCTCCCATTAGTCTAAATTCTGTACAACAGTTTGCAGGGTGGTTAAAAACTCCGTCGAAAAAAGCCTTTTTAGGGAAGTATGGCATTTTTAGAACAGTATGAGCGAAGTCTAAAAATGTTTTAAAATGACGTTTTTCTTCCAAATTTGTCATTTTTTCTTCTTTAAAAAAAAACAAACTTCAAATCTCTGCGATTTCTATTTTTTGATTTTTCCTTTAAACAAAATTGCCTCTTTTTATTCGTATGATGTGTTTTGTAACAACTCTTGACCAAAACAATTCAATACCTTATAATTTAAATTATATTTTGTTGTAAATGAAACAAAAAAACAATAATAATCATAGTATTCTCTTAAAACCAAATGCAACTGTTTTATAACACTCAAAAAAATAAGAAATAATAATTGAAAAAAAGACAAAATTTGCAGTAGTGTCACGCTATAAAAAAATAAATATTTTGGGATTCTCATTTAAAAGTATTGCCATTGCTACCCACTCCTATTCTTAAAAAAAAAAATATTTCTTATAAATATTTTATGGGTATTAAAACACAAGATATCCATAAATGATCTTTTATTATTTGCCGTTGAACTGTGGATAATAAGACTGAACAATGCAAAAATGTAGCCATTGGTACGTTAAAACGGGAACTTTTTATTTTTTGGAAGGCCACAAACCCTGATTTGAAACTTAATGCCGATAATCTCCATTTTGACCCCATACACAAAGTTCAAGAATTATATATTCATTGTATTTGTTGTTATAATTTAATTATAATTTGAAAACAGGTATAATTATTCTTAAAATAATAACACGTTATTTTAAGAAAAATATTAACCAAAAAGCCGTTTTTTTGAAAAAGATTTCAAACCAAAAAATATAGTAAAAATAGTATTATAATTTACTATTCAAAACTCATTTTTTTATTTCATTCAAATGTTTTTCTGATATAAAGATTATGATTTAACTTTTTTATAATACTTTTTGTTAAAATGTTTATGAACAAAATAAAACTTATAATTTCATGAAAAAATTGCTACAATTAATAGTTAATTGTCTTAATTAAAAATCATTAAATTTTTATTATTTTTACTAAATAAAAATAATTTACGTTGACCTTTTTATTGTTTTTTTAATTATAAACAACTATAAATAGTTATAAACAATGTAAATTAATTAAAACTACTTAAGATCTTTCGTTAATTTAAATTTAGAAAGATTATGATATTTTTATTATTATAATAATCCAAAAATAAAACAAAAAAAGTTGTTTTTTTTTGTTTTTGAGGTTGGCAAATTTTAACTATTAATAGACTGTTATTATTTTTATAAGTTATTATAACTTATTATACTATTTTTTTATTATAATAATAACAACTATTAACCACAGATGCTATTGTGAAATACATTATCAAAAAGTTTTATTTCTTGTTATGTTAATCATTTGTTTGACAATGATAAGTTCATTGTACACCATCAAGAGATTATACTATCATGTTTTAAGCAAACAACCAATGGGTGTAGTTTCGCTATGGGTTAGATGATCTGACTTTTTTAAAAAACAATTTATCAAAAAATTCAACTAAACTTTTCATTACATCTGAGTTAGATACATTTTTGATTTCAAATTGTTTGAACTTTTGTGAAAAAGTAATTAAAGCCACTTTTCAACACCATTCAAATTACAACAATAAAGTTGTAATGTCTAATTAAAGTTGTCTTAATGCATTGACGTTAATTTCGTTCGAAAAAATAGTTAAAAAGAATCAAAACAAACTGCATTACATTACCAGTTACAACAGAAAAGTGTTATGTTTCTTTTTGGTCAAAAGAAAAAACAATAATTAGCTTACTTAACTTCGACACCATTAATTAGCGTGTTAGTCTAATATAACCGTTAGTCATACAATTAATAATTCCAAAAATTCATCCAAAACCAATTGTGTAAAACGAATATTACACATACTTTTAAATATGTTTTTTCATCTCAATTGTATAGTTTTGTAACTAAGATAATGTTGAATAATTGAAATGTAAAGAACCAAAATACAAACTATATGATAAATAACACAATCATTTAAGACTCTTCTTTTTCATATTGTACTTCTCTTGACTTATCGACTTGAACGCTTGTGTTTGTGTGTCTTCCCAGTTTCTCCCAAATTCCCTTGTCCGCACAAACTCTTTCCATCCGGTCCTATTTTTTAATTCATTTCTCTTTAATTATATACACTAACAACAATAAAAAAACAAACACCTTGTCTATATTGAAATCAGCCCATATGTTGGTGTCAACTTTTTCCTCAATTTCTATAACTGGATTCATCTCGACTATTTCATCATTTTGAAATTGCTCATCTTCCCAAAAACCTTCCTCTTCAATAGGTTCCTCGGTTTGTTGATTTTTAAAAAGGTCCAATAGTGACATGTAAATAAACCCTAAATTAATAGTTCTTTTAACTACAAAAAAACATTTTTTTATTAATTATTTTTTCTTTTTTAATTATGTTCAAATAGTAAATATTATCATTGTTTGTTATTCAAAATAGAACAAATTTATTACAACATTGAAGACTCTGTCTTCAATGAACAATGTATGTTCAATGTGATTTTTTAATAATCGACAGTTATTATTTTTATATTAAAAACTACAATTAAAAATAAAATCAGTGTTTAATTGAATTTTCTGATAATATAAAACATATTAAGCATTAAATGACTATTCAAAGATATGTTTTGGTCTTGAACATTCACTTTTTGTTTAGTTTAATTCAGAAAGGTGTTTTAATAACATCAAACACACAAAATATCTTATTTACATTTCAAATTTTAACATTTTTTTAATGCGATATAAATTTTAATATCTTTTTAACATTTAAAATTATTAATTTTATCGCATCGTGAATTTAAAACAATAAAATTCGAAAGCAATTGTTTATTTAGGGACAAACTCTTCCCACTCGAAATTCCACACCTTCACAACACCATCAGTTCCCCAGTTCCAGTTATGTGATGGGAATGTATTGAAATCAAGTACCTCTTGGTCGTCATGAGTTGGTCCAGCTTCAACGTGGAATCGGAGTTTATCAAATCCGGCCTTCTCACAAATTTTTGCGTCCATCTGACCGAATGGGAGTGCTCCAATAGCTTGGTCTCTCAAGTCGTACCTTGCTCCAATAGCCGCACCGGAGTCTTTAATTCCGTCTGGAGTGACTGAGTTGATGTCATCTTGCCATTTGTTGTACTTCATCATCTTCTTCATCGCATCCATATCGTTAACAGCTGGTGCATTTGCTCTAAAAATGTTAGCTCTGCAGCATTCCGTTGGTGAGTTCCAGAATTTGTCTTTTGGTGTTTGCGCGTGTTCCATCAAGTTACTCATATCGATGGTTTCTTGAATTGCCGGCAAATTGTATGACCCGAAGTACCCTGTTTCCTCCAGGCTTTTTGAGAAGTCTTGGAAATACATATACCCTGGCAATTGTTCCGATACAGTGAAAGTCTTCTCTGGTATTCCGTCCTCGACGCTATTCAACAAATCATAATCAACCACAATCCACTGGTTGTTGTATGTTCCCGAGTTTTCTTTTTTAAATGATTCAAAGAAGTCATCTCCGTTATCAGAATGTCTAACGGCGACAACAATTCTTAACCAATCGAGAATAGTCTCCGGGACAATGAATTTATTCAAGTCCGTGTTGAAGTTCGAAAACGTCGTTTCAAAGATCGCCAAGTTATTCGACGTCATGTAGAAATCGTCAAATGAAAACACAAACCCAGGGTATGACGAGAATGAGACTTCCTTCGCAGACAAATAGTCCGAACTCAGTTGGATATTAAAGTACTTCATCACACGAGTCATAGCTCCGTAGTAGAACCAAGCAGCTTGAGAAACATAAATATCATGTTTGTCTTTGACGTACTTCACAAGACCAGAGCACTTCGTTCTCATTTTCCATTGCAAGTGGAATGCGTTTGAATCATTTGCGTATTTCTTGTACCACATTTCTCTCACAACACCATCATCACCAGGAAGAACTGCAGTTAAATCTAACAAGTCACCATAACTCTCATAGAAGAACATATCAAAGAAGGTCATTTGTTTGTCCAATGAGACAGCCAAATTATGACCCGCTGTTATCCCTCTCACTTGTTCCATTACTAAGTCGACACTTGTCCAATAAGCGTCTCCTGCATTGTCTTCAATCTTCTTATTGATGTAATCAATGTTACTTTGAATGTAGTTGTAAAGAGACTTTGGGTATGGTTTATTATCTAAATAATGACCTATATACCACGTGTCCATATTCGATTGATGATTATTAATATCATAAGCAGAGAAATAACCATCAGCAAAGCCTGTAGCAAACATTTGCTCTTTGTCGCTATACTTTTTGTTGGTTGTTATACGAAGCTCAGTATACCCTTGTTCGTTCCGTGTGTATTTGTACGACGCTACAGCTACAGCCTCGGGATCGTTGACTCTGGATATCGTCCACTTATCATCCGTGTGATACACTGATATCGTCCGCTGTTTAGCGGCCATACAAATGGCTACAAAACTTAATAAGACAAACATGCTTTTTCAGTTCTACGAGTTTTCTATTCAACCCGATTTTTTCTTCTTTCTTTTTCAATCCAATTGTTTCCCCGTTTTCTCTTCGTTCTTCTCGCCTTCCAGTTTATAGTAAAGTATAACTTTTTTATTATAATTATATGGTTTCAGCCTTTTCAAATATTTTGAGTCAAATTCGTTTTTATTTGAAAATTTAATTATTAAAAACATATGAAAATGAACATAAAAAAAACAAAAAAATTAATAATTAAAATATGATTAATTAATCATAAGTAAACAAAACACTTCTCAATAGTAAAAATTTAAAACAATATAGAAATTGTCTAGTTCGCCATTTTTCTTTCATTTGCAAGCTTCTTGAGGTATTGCACTCTTTCGATACACTGTTTTTTAGTTTTCCCAGTAACTTTTAGTGCAATTTTATCCCATTTGTCAGACCCTTTATACCCAGCGAGTTCTTTGATTGCGTTTTGTAAAGCAATTTGTTGTTCTTTTTCCCATTCGAGAACCTCTTCTTTTTGTTCCTCTTTGCTATGCATTTTTGCATTCAAAGCCTTTGCATATTCGATGACTTGGAATTCGTTTTTTGTTTTCATATACATTGCAATTCTGCCGTATCTCCTCTCCGTGCCTTGTGGATATTTTTTGCACCCCTTTTTGAACAACTCGACGTCTGCGGAACTCCACTCGTCCAAGACATTTCTCGAGAGATATTTCTCTTCGTCCGCTTTCTTTTTCTTGATATATTCATCCACTTTTTTCACTACAAATTCGATCACAGACTTCTCTTGCATTTGAACTAATGTGTGCAGTTCACCTTCTTCAAATTGAACAACAACGTTATTCAATGCCCAATTCAATTCTTCGGGGACTTTTCGACTCTTTAAAACTATCGTTTCAATCTGCTCGCGCGCGCGAAGCTTCTCTTTCTCGGCTTCTTCTTTCTGTCGTTGTTCTTCTTCAAGTATCCGTTTTCTTTCATTCTCAAGAGCAATTCGTTCCAACTCGCGCTGTCGTAGTAACTCCTTCTTGCGATCACTCTTCTCCTTTTTAAGCCGTTCTCGCTCTTCGATTTCGCGTTGCTTCATTTTGATGACTCGGGGGTCTTTCTTGTGCGCTAATTCAGCAAGTCGCCATATCCGTTTAGCTTCCTCTTTACGGAGTTTAGTCGTCTTCTTTTCATTTTCTTTGTTCATCCACCGCCGCTCTTCTCGACACGTTGCCTCATCAATGTCATACATCTCCTCCGGTGCCATTTCTCTCCACGTCTTAAATCCATACCAAAAGTTGTAGAAGGAAATCACTTCGGCGTCTGTCGTTAAGTCGTCGCCAAGTTGTGGGACGGGTTTGATCAACGACCACTTCGAATTCTTCTTGAAAACGGCACCAAACACTGCGTAAAAGTCCTTTTCAGAATACGTTTTGTCTGAAGGAATTGTGTCGTCTGTATCATCAGTGCTATCATATGCTTTTCTCTTATCAGGACTCGAGAGAATCGCGTAAGCCTCGTGAAGTTGTTTAAACATAGTATCATCCCCTCCATTCTTGTCTGGATGATGAATCAAACACATCTTCTTGTAAGCTTGACGAATGTCATCTTCTGTTGCTTCATATCTGACGGTACCTAACCCTAAAAGCCCATAATAATCACCTTTTGCAATATTTTTCACATGGGGCTTGAATTTACGACTAAAATCTGAGTCACCTGCCTTCTTCTCGTCATTTTCGGAAATGGAAACATCACTCGAAAGTGGCGAGGGACTCGGGGAATAACTCGGGTTAATATACTGTTGGCATTTTTCCTCGTAACAACGCCCAGCTCGCTCAACCCGCCACTCTATTTTATATGCGGCCACTTATCGTGAAATTCGTTTTAAAAAGATGAAAAAATATATAATTGGGTATTTATAAGCAAACAAGTGAGTGAAGAAACTACTTCTTCCCCTGAGAAATCAAAAGGTACTGCGCAAATGTAACGCATTCAACTGATTTTTAATTATTATTATTTTTTTAGGGTTTCACATTTTTAAACTTATTTCAGTTCTCAGTTTTACATCAAAATTTACAACAAACTTTATTTTTTTGTATTTATATTGTTAAAAAATGATTTAAGGCGATCACAGTGAATTTGATAATCATCATGAAGTGTGAAAATCACTATGAAAATAAAAAATCACAGTGAATTTTGAACTCTATTTATATGGTGATGATTTTAAAAATATAACAAAGAAAAAAATTAATTTCACTATACACGATGATGATTTTTAATAATAACTATATTTTTTACTAATTAAGAAACAAACATATTTTTATTTATTAAATTAATGATATATAGTATATATTGTTTGTACGCTTAAATCTGGCATAAATGAATTTAGGAAACCCGCATTCGTTTTTTTCTTTTTTCTTTTTTTTACAATCTTCTACTAAAAATACGTTTTTGCTTTATAAACAACAGACAATTGACAGACATCGTGCTGCAGCAATTGGAGATGTTTGTGATGCAAGGAATTTGGAAATTGAATTGAGAAACTTGGAAACTCAACATGAAAGAGAAGTTGTACACATTAATGCAGAAACCACAAATCCACTTGTTGATAAAATTGATGGTGTGGTATTCATAGAATTGATACAAAATGCATTTTCTGTTGTGTCAGAACAAAACTGTACCTATTATCACGTTCACACGTTGAAAGTTGCTTTTTGTTGTACTCTTGAAATGACACTAAAAAACGACGATCAATTTACACACGATGTTGAGATAACCGATCCTGTATTATCTGCAATTATTGATTCATATTGTGATAATTGATTATTTTCGAAATGACAATTAAAACTTTTTATTACCAAACTTTTTTGTAAATTGTGTTTTGCTTTTTAGAACAAAAATGGGGTTTTCCAATATGCCAGATTTAAGCTTACAAACAATATAATCAAAATATATTTATTATTTTGCAATCGAAAGATTATTTCTTATTTTTAAAAAATAAAGAAATAAAAATAATTATTTTTACAAATATATATAAAAACCGCAATTGAGTTGTGTGAAGGGGGAATTTGTATTGATTGATGGAAAAGCGTTTCCGTTGATCTTGCGGAGACTTTGGATACATCTCCGTAGCTAGTTAGTTACAATTAACACAACAATGAAAGTCCTCCGCTATTTTTTATTAAAACTTTTTTGTTAAAAAAAAACGTGAAAAAATTTGAAATAGTATATTCAATCGTAAATAATCTACAATACAAAATCATCATCTATAAATAAAATGTGCATTTTTCATCATCTAAATATAGAACAATTAACATAAAAAAAGAAAAAAAAACACAATGTACTAATAATTTGTATTATTATATATAATATCGTAATAGTACACCATTCATAATCATTTATTATTTCATTTAAATTATTGATTATAACATGTTTATCACATTTATCGATTGTAACACCAACAATAAAAAATCGAATAGTCAATAACAATGTTTGATTGTTATCACAATTTGTTGTTTTTGCTATTCATCATAAATTGATTGTTAAAATATTTGATGTAACTAAATTTTTATTGTTCGACATTTTATTATAAAATATCATATAAACAAGTGACAGAGCTTGAAACAATGATATAACATCAATACATTAACGGTTTTAACATTTTTTAATGTGAATTATTATTGAATAATAGTAAAAATATTTATTGATATTTTAAACTAAATTTGAACAAGAATTTGTGTTGTTTAAATTAAATATCAGTTTATTAATTGTAAAAATTGATATTTATTTACAAATCCTTGAAATAACAATCATTTTATCAAAAATTACAATATACAAAAATAATACATATATTCCAATTATGAATAAACATTCAAAATAAGTTTTATATACTTTTTAATGAAACAGAATCAAATCTATTTGAAAAACACTCAAAATGGTTGTATCGTAATATAACAAGCTTAAATATTCATTTTCTTGATTGAAATAACACGAGAATGATATAAACATAAATTACAAGCAATATAAATTTGATTAAAAATTTAAATTTATCTTATTTTTTGTTATTAATGTTTACGAACAAATACAAAAAACTTTCAATGAATTTGTGAATTATCAGAATTGTTTATTAAAAAAACAAACATAACCTATCTTTAACAATATAGTTTGAAATACAAATACAACACCTTTGAAAACTGTTTTAATATTGTTTTAATTTTGAACAAATACATGTACGTATTGTGTATTAAAAAAAATAATGTCAATTAAACACAATAAACATACTATCAAAAAATAACAAATTTATCAATAATTGGGTACTTTTGACAATTCATATTAAAGTATGTTTATCTGTAAACAATTGATTATTTAACAAATAAATTTAAAAATGGTTAAGTGTTAACTGTATCAAGCGTGTCAAGTTTCTTCAAAATAAGTTTACGTTTATTGATCAAATTACAAATGTTGTAATAATTTAAATGATATAATAAATGATTATGAATGGTGTACTATTACGATATTATATATAATAATACAAATTATTAGTACATTGTGTTTTTTTTTCTTTTTTTATGTTAATTGTTCTATATTTAGATGATGAAAAATGCACATTTTATTTATAGATGATGATTTTGTATTGTAGATTATTTACGATTGAATATACTATTTCAAATTTTTTCACGTTTTTTTTTAACAAAAAAGTTTTAATAAAAAATAGCGGAGGACTTTCATTGTTGTGTTAATTGTAACTAACTAGCTACGGAGATGTATCCAAAGTCTCCGCAAGATCAACGGAAACGCTTTTCCATCAATCAATACAAATTCCCCCTTCACACAACTCAATTGCGGTTTTTATATATATTTGTAAAAATAATTATTTGAACTATATAATTTAGTAAATATATTAAACTTTTTATTAAAAAAATAACAATAATTATTTTTTTAACAGAAAACGTTAAGAAACTGATTCAAAATATAAAATATTATTTTGCAATTATTTTGTTTTTTATATTTGGAGCAAAGTATGTTGTATTTTTATAAGGTTAAAAATTATTTTCTAAATTTTTCATTTTTAATAATAATCGTTCTATATTTATTTCCTGAGTAAAAAAGCCAAAATAATCAACATAAATAGATTCACCGTGATCGCCTTTAAACATGCTAAAATTGAGTTTTTGAACACGTTAACGCTTTAAATAACATTGAACAAAATTCAAATGGTCTAAAAATCGGGAAATCTAGAGTTTATTTAATAAATTTCCGTTTTTTTTAGAGTTTATATTATGTGCATAAACAATACACAAGCCAAAAAAGGAAAATCATCGAAATTTTGATTAATATCCCTAAAAACAGGTCAAAACAAAAATAAGGGCGTTATTTTAAGTGTTAAATGTATTAGTTTGTAAATTTAACTAAATAACAAATTACATTAGAATTAATGTAATTAATATATAAGCCCAATGCTCAAGCTGTTCTGTGGAACATTTCATGAAACTTCTGGGACTTCTTCTCTTTGTACAAGGACTTTGCCTGCTCAAGGTCGTTCTGCTTGGTGTGGATTTCGTTCAACAAAAGGTCCTTCTCGTCAGCAGGAACGTTGTTCTTCTCAAAGACTTTCTTTTTCTTCTCAAGCATATGAATCTCGTTCTTCAAATTCTGGTATTTAAGCTTGCTGTCATAGTAGTCGAGTTTGGTTTGCCCCTTCTCGGTGATGTGCTCTTCAGTGGCTGCTTGCTGATTCTGTGTTTCGGTCATTTTTGAATATTTTCCATCCATTTTTCAGCCCTTTATGCGCTCTGTTTCTGGCTTTCTCTCTCATTCTCTCACTTTTGCGATCACGCTTTAGATTTTGAAAAAAAAATTTTTATAAAATCAATAACATTTTAATAACATTTTATTTTTTGTTATACATAACATTTTATTTCTGAATGTTTTAACCCAAAACAAGACTTCAAAAAAAATATTTGAAGTAAAAAATAGTGAAATCTTTATTTTTGATTGGTCTTTCTAATTCCTCCGTCTTCTCGAATCGTCTTAAAGAAAAAAAAGATTCCTAAAAATGTTGAATCACTAAAAATAGGACTCGATATTAGAAAAAAAATTATAAATAATAGTTTACAATAAAATCACATTAAAAAAACATCAAAACCAAGAAAAAAAATTGGGATAAAAGCTTTTAAAAAAATCAAAAAATTACATGACCTGCAGAGCCAATTTACTTCCATCGTTCAACACGCTCCAAATTGGCACTCCGGTTATGACCCTCCCCACAGGCTATAACTTGAACTACTACTTTGTAGCGCCGACAATTCCCATCCCCCAGAAAGAGAATCTCGGCTTCTCATTTTCTTTTTCAGAAAGTGACTCCTCAGACTTCGAGGAGCTCGACACCTTTATTTCAGGCTCTTACGACGTTTGAATAGTTTATTATAGCACCTAATATATTTTATATCTTACATTTTACTCTCTTCTGTTTTTTCCTTCCACAATTGTCAATCTCGTCTTTCATTCGTTCTTTCACTTTTTCTATTGCCACTTGTTTTTTTGTTTTTATTCTTTTTACTTGTTTTTCTGGTAATGTTATAATTTATTTACTAATTGGTACAATATTTATTTTTGAAACAACACGTGTATTCTAAGTCGCTATTTTGCATCTTCAATTGAAAACAAATAAATTAACAAATTAAAAAAATTTGTAATTTTTTCTTATTTTTTGTTATCATCTCTAATAATTGAATTTACTAATATTAATATAATAAATGTTAATTGATAAAATATAGTACGTTAAATAATTAATTATAATTAAAAAGAAAATGACAGAGATGATGATCAGCGAAGTTGTGAAATACTTGTAGCTCATGTCTCCCTCAACATAATCAACAATCATATCGAGTGTATTGGCGTCTGTTACAACGTTTGAAAGAACCACTTTTATGACTGGTCCATCAAATAAGCCCAACAAATACTCCTCTATGTTGAGTTCAGTCGTTGTCCCATACGTATTTTTCAACAGATAAAATTTGGAAACTTTCGTTCCGACAGGAAATTTGACGACGATCTCATAAGAAACCACAGCAAGTGGATTTGTCGTGGTTATCAGCGGAATTTTGACACGTCTTACAATCTCGGAACTTCCATTCTGAGTATTTATATCTTCAGATTCAAGTGTGATGGAATGAGTAACCATTAAAGTGGCGGACCAGCCTCCAAAAAGTGGGTACCGTGGTGTGATAAATGCTACAGTGTACTCTCCTCGATAACTCACAGTAACTCCGTCTATAAGCCCTGTTGAGTCAAAAGCAGTTGCAGTTCCTTTCTTATCGTCCTTGAATTTCAGCATCATCTTATTGAACGTGATGCAGTCCTTTTCACTCTTTTCGTACTCCAATCGCACAAACCCACCTTTCACTTTCTCTCCACAGTTCTGCATTTCTATATATCGTTCCGTGACTTCAGCTAAATCATTTTTTATCATAACTTCCTTCTCGACCCGCTTCACTATAATTGGATCTATTCGACTATAAAAGTCGACATAAAAGTAATTGCTTGCACCTCCTTGGTACTCCTCAACCACAAATCTGACCATGTTGATATCATTCGTTTGTATAGTTTCATAGTACAATGAGTGTCCGATAATTTGCGACGACAAACACCTCACATCCATGATACACATATTAGTTTGGTATGGTGTCATGGGGCACAAATTCCCTTCAAACCTCATTCTATATTCCTCCCACATTTTTTTCGTTTGTCCTTTCTTTTTAACAAATCCAACATAATTCATTTCACATTTGATAACACCACTCCTTGCTGAAGGTATCTTGAGTTTCATTTCATCTTTAATAGCCCCAATCACTCTAAATCATTAATTATACCTTTCAATTGAACTCTAAACAATCAATTATAAAACTGTATATAAACTAAAATTAAGTTATATTTTCAATTTTTAGTCGATTAAATGAATAATTTCAAGCATTGAGTACAACCAAATGTATTACTATTAAATACTAATATGATTATCAATCGTATTCAAACCATATTCTTCTCTCGATGTAATAAAAACAAACAGTCTAATTGGTACATCCACACCTTTATGTTCTCCATTCCAAAATTCGCAACTAAAGAACCCTACCATTGCAGTTTCGTTCTTCCAAAAATTGAGGGTGTACTCTTCAATCGAAACATTCGATGAAAAGTCGATGGAGTATCTTAACACGGGATGAATCTTTTCTATATTCATCACACCCTCTATCATTTCGTTCACAACAACACCCTCGCTCATCTTCACAAATTCAAGTATCGCTAGAACTATAATACTCAACATGTTTTTTCAAGTTCCATTCCTCAAAAACTATATCAATCCCAAATCTAATTCCAACCAAATTAAACACCTTCCAACTCGATTATTTTAATCAATCAACTCTTCCATCACACTGGTAACTCTACTGCTACTTCTTTTCTCTCTTGTCACTCTCTTCTTTTCAAGAACCTCCTCCAATACACTTTGCACACTATGAACTCTTCTCTGTGTTGTCTTGTGGTGTTTCGCATGTCGAATTTCTTCCTTCTGTTCGTTAGGCTGCGGTTTCTTCTCATCTTTAACACAGATTTTCTCTTCTTCCTTTTCAACTTTCTCTTTCACTGCCTTCTTTTCTTCTTTCTCGTCTTCGAGCATTTCTTGGACGGAAAAGACTCTTCTTCTCTTCACTATTCTCTCTCTCCTCTTACTGTCTTTTCTCTGTAATTTATCGTATGCAGTTTGGAACCCACTAACTGAGTCTTCTTCGCCTTCATCCCCCAAAACATCTTCAAGTTGGGAATCAACATTATCAACAAAGAAACTGTCTTCTTGGTCAAGATATGCGTCATCCCCTTCGACCACTTCTTCTTCTCCCATCATCTTTCTTGCCATCTCTTTCGTGATTTCGTCACTCAATTTCGTCGCTTTCTTCTCAACAACATTCCCTTCCTCCTTCTCCTCAGCCTTTTCAGTTAGATTCTTCTGAATCGACTTCTCCTCTCTTTTCTCTTCTAAAACACTTTTGTGAACAATTTTCTCCGCAGGGCACGTGAGTTTCTCAACAGTCGATGCAAGTTGTGCCAACATTGCTGGCGCTTCATTCTTCGCTCGTTTCTCTTCAACAACTTCAGTTATTTTCTCTTCGACTTTCTCTTCACCTTTTTCAATGGAAAGTTCGCCGTTTTGAATCACTTCGGCGGGCTTTTCTTCTTCCATCTGTGTGGTCTTTTCCTTTTCTCCTTGAATTTCCATTGGAATTTTCACGTCCACTTTTTGTGGTTCTTCTTCCATCTTCTTATTCGCATCACACAAAGGAGTCGGAGCATTCTCTTGACCATCCTTTTCTTCCTTCCTTTCACTTTCAACACTGTTCATCGCAGCACATTTCTCTTTACCAATTGCCTCCCCTTTCTCCATCGCTTCAAATACAGCAGAATTGATTTCTGGTAGCGTTGAAAAAGTGACCGATGGCGCCGACTCTTCGGAAAGTGCATTGCACGCAATGAACGATTCAGACACACGCACCTTCATCGGAAGTTTCTTGTTCTCCTCCTCCGTCTCGTTTTGAATTTGTTTAATGATCTGTGAAACAACTGGATTATCAACAGGGCGTTCTTCCGGTATTAATGTCGTCTCTCCGTCTATATCAACTTCAATTGTCTTCTGTTTATCACACGAAAACATTTTCTCCATCCCCGTCGACTCCACTCTCTCCGGCGTTTTCGCTTCATTGTTTTGTTGTAAATTATTCTTTGGACTTTCTTCAATTGCCATTACTGTCGTTCCAGACACTTTACTGTTCTCATTTTGAATGTCAGGAATTTCGATATCAACCACTTGTGTCGTTACTTCAGCACTCTCTTTAAGAGGTTCAATTTCCATAGGAACCACCTCTTCAAGTTGCTTTTCTTCGAGTTGGTCTTTTTCTTGTTCAATTTCCATTGGGACGGTGTTCTGTTGCTCCACAACAATCTTCTCTTCTTTTGGAAGTTCATTGACTTGTTCGTCCATTTTAACTTCGACTTTTGGCGCTTCAACAACTTCGGTTGGTACAACGACACTCTCTTTGATATCTTCTTGGACACTTTGTTCGATGACAACAGAAGACTTCGGCGCTTTTGTAATAGAAAATCGAACGGGTTTTTCTTCCTTTTGTGTCAGGACAGGAGTTGCCGTTTTTTCAGGGACTTCTACTCGAGTTTCAACGTTCTCTTCTTTTTTAGTTTCATTTTTATCGACTTCAATGACTTCTTTTGTTTCAGGTTGAGTGGTTGCGGTATTGACTGGCATTGATGGTACAACATATGAGTTCCATATCGCTTCGACCTTTTCTATAATTTTGTTCCCAATAATTGGTTCGTGCTCATCATCAGTTATTTCGATGACGTCATGTTCTTCGACTTGTTGTTTAACATCTTTGACTTCTTTGACTTCTTTAGTTTGTTCCAAAGGATGTGACTCTTCCATTATAATCACGTTATCTGCTTGAACGGTAACTTGAGGGGGTTCAACTCCGATTTGTGGCGCCGTCTTTTCAGGGGCTTGAGTGATTGAGAACTTCACTTTCTTCTTTTCAGGTAAAGGAGGTGTAGTAGTTTCTTGTGGAACATTTACAGGGAGTTCGCTTTCTTTGTTCTCTTGAGGTATGACTTCCATTTGAGTGACAGGAGTGTCTTGAGTACCACATTTCTCCTCTTCTTTTTGAGTACCGCCTTGAATTAAGTCTTCCTTGGGTTGCTCCTCTTCCATCTTTGGATGAACAACTTCTTGAGGAGGTTCGATTTCCATTGGAAGCTTTTCTCCAATAACTGGAATGACTTTTTGAGTCTCAACTGGTTGTTGCGGAACAGTTGGTTGTGTTGAATTGGATTCGGCTTTGGCAACGTTCTTAACATCGGTTTCCGTGACAGTTTTGTTATCTCCATTTGGTTGGTGTGCTTGAATATGCGCGGGTTCTTCATCATTTTTACTTGTCGGATTCTCTTTGGAGGAGAGGACAAGACGGTTGTTTGCATTGTCTCCGCCTACCGTCGGTAAGCTCGCTTCGTTTCCCATTTTTTGAGGAATTTGTTGTTCCATTTTTTTTTGATGAAACTTTTTATTGTTGTACAAATTTCTTTGACTTTTTTGTAGCGGATTATTTCGGGGTTTTTCCCTTTAATCATTCCGTTTTTTGATTCGTTCGCTTTTTTTACTTTTATTGTGATACTATCAATTTACTATTAATGTCTAGTTTGTCATATCTTTTTAAAAATCACAAACTAAAAATGATTATCGTTTACCTCACAAAAATGTTTAAACATAAATTAAACTGAATTATTAATTAAACTATTTAAATAACCATTTAAATATGATTATTTATTTTTATTTTTTATTATTTGATGTTTTAATGTAATTTCTCCCGTTTTTTTATGTAAATAATAATTGAAAGGAAAATCTATACTTTTATAGTTACTTTTATTATTGATATGGTATTTGAAAACTGTGCTATTTTTTTTAATTCAGTGATATTGTCATATAATATGTTAAAAAAAGTAATTATATTAAGTTGTATACAACCTGAAAAACCTAAGTCAAAATCGCTGGTGTTTACTTCTTTTTCGAAAGGAACTCTATGAATGAATAATCGGGAATATCACATTCAGTTACTTCTTACATTTCAACTGTTTCAACTCGCTGAAAAAAAGAATGGCTGGATTAAAAAACACTTGATTTTGGAGAACTTGTTTTAATAAATCACAAAGTATGGAGGCGTGCCCCTTAGTACATCCACAAGACCAGCCCGAAGCTGTACCGGTCCAAGAACCAAAGGTCGACAAATTGCATCGCCTTTTGTTGTCACACATTCTGTTGGGTATAACTGCCGCGTTGTTTGGACTCGTCCACCTTCAAGAAGCCATTGCTGTGTTTATGGGGTATACATCACCAACCGCTACCGAGGTTGTCCTCACTACAAAACTTGTGTGTGCCGCGTTGACTTGTTTAATGGGGTTTCTTGCGTACAAGATGCGGTACAACACTGTCTTTGCGATATTGACAGGACTTTCTCTCTCATTGTACTCTGTATTTGTACACGAGAATACTCTCCTCATGATCAATTCCACAAACCAAGTTTCGTTTTTTGACATGCTTGGTGCATTTACGTGGATGGTATACTTTGCTGTCGAGGTGTTTGTCTTCGACACGCCAAAGTACTTGATGCACTTTCACTGTTCATTGTCAGTGTACCATGCACTGGTTCTTCTTTTTCTCATTTTTTCTAATCAAATTTCCACCCTTATCAGACTTTTCGTTTCGACACTTCTCAATCTCTCAATCTCGGTGATAGCGAATATATTAGCTCTTTGGGCTTTCTACCCAAGTTTCAGAGGTCCTTCACATACTCATTCCGCAACTGGACAACCTGAAAAGGCAAAGTCAGATTAAAACTTAACTAAAAATCAATTGACATATTTTTTATTGAATTATGTTACTCTTTCCACACATCTAAATAGTTTTGCATAAGAAATGCAAAAAATGTGTTGATGGTAGTAACCTTATGTATAGCTCCAGGACCGAGAGATTGCATGGGGTATATCGTCTGCCCAAAAATGGTTGAAATGTTCCCAGCAGTGATTCCCTTTCTTTGAGACGCAGTCAAAAGAATGTTAGCCAAATTGACTAATGAATTCAGAACTTTCTTATTTGGTTCGCACATTCCACCAATTATATCTCGTGTGTGATTTATCGGATTTGAAGTGTCAGAAAAGTTGTCATTTTTCCCAAAGATTGAAAAAACCTTCTCAGCTGTCTCATTTGGCAGAACGGGAGCATTTAAACTGAATAAAAATTCCTTCAATACATTGGCAACAACATGTGGGTCTTCACTCTGTGGAAACTCATACACCCTCCAATCATCAAACAGACTACACCATCTCTTAACTTCGGATGTGTTTGCACCAATTCGAAACAGCCCTTCAGTCGAAAGTAGTTCTGGTTTGCCGGAAAAGAATTGAATCACTGCCTCGATAACAACGGGAAGCGTTGAATAATTTTTGAAATTGATCTTTTCGATGTTTTGAAGGGAATTCCCAAAGAATTTTGTTGGGTTTGTTGTGTGTTCTAAAAGCACTTTCTTACTCACTGGAGAGTGAACCGGAGCAACGTCTTTGTAGAAGTCGGACACGTCTTTGATGATTTTGAGTCTTGAAATATCAAGAGAAACGTTAACAGAAATCTGTGTAGTAATACCAAAAAAGACGTAAAGCTTGTGGAAGTTGTCGAAGTACTTTTTGGGGAGGTACGAAAAAAACTTTGCAATAAAAGTTACTGGGAAAATTGCCTTTGAGTCGACAATGACGACAGAGTACTTTGATTTTACCAACTCATCCATTCGAGTGAAAACAAAGTGCGCCAATTGGATAAATGATTGGTCGTCCATCCCAAATGAAAACGGACACGTGTCCAAATTGAAAACAAATAATGGGCGATTTTTTCTGTCAACAGACGTGTAATTCAAGAACGACGACTTGTGGAGGGTCAGTTGAAATTTAGCAACTCGGGAAGGATTTTCGAGAAGTCGTTGATAGTCACAGTCGCTGTAATAAGTTCGTTTTTGCTAAAGGTCATTTATTGAGAACTTTTGTATTGGGTAATGAGAAATAGCAAACTCCAACACCAAACATGGAAAGTAGTTGATCATCAATTTCAATAACACTGTTAAAATTGTGATTGTCTGTTTCTAAAATGACTGGCGGTGACATGAATTCCGTCAGATGTGGTTTCTAAGTGTCAATTGTGTTTAGGCAGTGTGTGAAATGGTATAATGAAAGATTACAAACAACAATCAAAGCGGGTGGCTCCGGTGTCTTTTTGCTCGACTTCTTTGGTGTGAGTGCGCGGTTGATCGACTCAAAAGAGAAAAAGCGGCGATGTTCAACTTCTGCCATGGACTGTATATTTTGATATCAATGTTTTTTATTTTTACAATTGAAAAACCACAAATGCTTATAATTACCACCGACAAATCAATACAAAAAATTCTTTAAATATTATTATTATAGTTTTAAATAATAAAATATTATACTAATTATATATTATTTGTTTTATTTAGTTTTTAATACAATACTCGCAAAATAAATATTTCTTTACTTTTCAAATAAGTGTGAAAAAATGTATTAAAGTTATTAATTGTTTATTTTAATAAAGAACAAAAATTTTAAATTATCAAAAAAACAGTTTACATAATAACTGATTTAGGTTTGATTTATTTCTAATTTCTTTTCTTAAAATATAAAAAGACCTTTAATAAAAAGTATTTTTTATTATAATTAGTTATGAACTATAATATTATTATTATTTGTTTATTTAATTTATATTTTGTAAATAGAAAAGAATTTTCGAAAAAACAATAAAAAAACATTGAGTTTTGTTGTTTTTATTTAAAACAAATAATTATTCAAAAAATTATCATTTATAATATATTATAATTTAAACATTAGTTATTTTATTTTTAATATTGTATTATTAATTTATTATTCTTAATATATGGTTAATTTTAATTTGATTTTTAATATAAACAAGAATAGTAAAAATATTATCATATAATAGTTAATAAAAAAGTCTTTAAAAAAAATCAATAATTCTGATGTTTATTTACACCCGTGTTCACATGACGGGTATTTGAACATTAATCAATTTAGTCTCAAATAATTGACAATAACGGGATGATCCCCCAAACAAAAAAGATAAAAACCAAATAGAAACTTAAAAAAAAAATCCCGCAACTTAGCGGAAATACGACTCAAAATAAAAATGCATGAATTCCTCAAAATATGAAAAAGTGAAAAACCTTCCAAACCTAAAATTGATCTATGAAATCAACACAAATATGTCGAACAACCTTATTCCAGGTAAATTGAATGAACTTCTTCAAGCTCGTAAATTCACAACACAGTTCTGTGTTCAAGTATATGAAATCAAAACCGTTCCTACAAAGCAAGACATAGTGAAAGCAAAGGTCCACGATTCGAAGACGTCTATCACCGCCATCGTTCGATGTACTGGAACTGACGCAGTGAAGAATCTTAAAGAGTTCTCCATCATCAGAATTACTAACGCCGTCTTACACGTCCCCACCGATGAGTCGAAAACACTTGTGTTGGCTATTAACAACTTCGACACCGTCGACAAGACTCAAACTAAGATGCTTGGCGCAAACTTATTGAACGTCACAAAACTCAATCAAGTCAGCCAAGCACCACACGTCAGAGCGGGCGTCCCAACTTCACATTCCGCTGCTGTGCCGGCAGATTTGTCGAAAGCAAAAATCACGCCATTTGCGATGTTAACAGCAATGCAAAACAAGAGCACTATTAAAGGACGAGTCATTTCTAAACAAGACAAGTTCAAGTACGCAAAAGGAAATTTGTTCAACTTTGTGTTGCAAGACAAAGAAGGCGGTGAATTGCGGGCGACTGCTTTTAATGATATGTGCGACGCACTCTACGACACCATTCAAGTTGGGTCGACTTATTACATCTCGAAGGGCGAATTTAAGGTCCCCACCAATAAGAATTATCGAAGTGCAAAGATGATAGACGTTGATATGGTCGTGGGGAGGTACACCACTGTGCAGAAGGCTGAAGACGAGTTACCGGCGATTAGTTCAATTACTGCCATTTCAGACTTATTGACATCACCCGTTGACTCGTTGTATGATATTTGTGGGGTTTTAGTTCAAGTGAAAGACGAGGATCATTTGAAGAATGACAAAATACGACGATCCATTTTAGTGGCTGACCAGACGAAACACGTTGTGTCAATTAACTTCTGGGGAGAAGACGCTGCGATACCGGAAAGACTTGAACCCCTTAAGACATATGTCTTCAGACAAGTGCAATTGAGAGAGTTTAGGACAAGAAACATGAATTACAGTTCGAGGTCGTCGAGTATTATAGAGGGAGAACAAATAGCGAAGTACGACGAAACATCACTTGTCCACAAAATGTTGGACGAGAGCAAAACGTCGACGGGGGAGTACGTCTTTGACCGACCCACTTTCATCTATTTGGATGAAACTACAACAGCAGACTCAGTCCAAGGGACTAAGACTGAACAGTCGAAGCTCTTCAAATTAAGCAAATTTAATGAAGCGGTTTTGGCATCGGAGGAAGATATTAAGGGGAATGTATACGCGTACTTCACGTCGTTCAAAACGGACTCGACGTTCTATTACGTGTCATGTCCGTCGTGCAAAAGAAAGTCGATTTAGAAGCGACGCACTGCCAAAATTGTAATAAAGAGATTCAACCAATAAAGAGATTTATCATGAGAGCATCAATTGCGGATGCGAGTGGGACGGAGTGGATCACAATGTTTGATGAAGTGATGGTTGGACTGTTGGGGAAGACAGCAGACGAAATGGCCGACTTGAATGACAGCAACATCGACGAGTTTGATAAAATCTTTAAGGAGAAGCAATACGTGTTGTATCGAATGCACTTGCACGGGAAGAAAGAGACGTACGAAGGAGTCGATCGACTTCGGTTCACCGCCAATTTTGTCACGCCATTGTATCCGTCGACTTCGGATTTAACTGACTCCAAACAGCGAGACGATTTGGAGAAAGCGCTTGAGAGGATGTCTGGAGATATGAAAGATGTGATTTTGGGAGCTCATTAATTCTTTATTCTTGTTTTTCCATGTTTTTGAGTCAGGAATTTAATTTTTGAATGAAAGAGGAAGTAAAGAGGCAAGAGAATGTCTCTTTGGTTAATTTTAAATGGCGTGAAGAGTCTATTTCGACTGAAGAAGTAAACAGATAAAGAGTCAATCAAAATAGAACATATAGTATTATTTATAATAAAAATTCTAATACAAATACTAGATCAATTGTAAGAAAAAAAAGAGTCAATTGGCTCTCTTCTGGAAACGGTGGGCAAACTGCTTATGCATGAAGAAAGGAATGATGATACCACAACTGTTACTACTTTCTGTGATATGTCCACCACTTGCAGTGTATTACAGTAAAGGGTATTGTGCTGATTTTACAGCAAATATCATTCTGACGCTATTTGGGTACCTTCCCGGTGTACTCCATGCTATTATCACTGTATTTTAGGCTTGATATATACGGACTCTTTAAAAAGGAAAAGAATGGGCAATTGGCTTTATTGTCGATTGTATTAAAAATAGACCACTTTCATTAATTCAATTGAGTAGTGATTTTTGATATAAAAGAATAAAAAAGATCAAATGAGTTCACTCTTATTGCTCTTTAACAGGGGAAGGGTGCTTGTTTTTCCAATCGTCCAAAGTGACAGAGGACTCGTCTTTGTTGAAAAGATTATCGACAGTCAAGTTGTGTTGCATTACATACGCGTTTTCACCATCGGCATAGTACTTTTTCTCGGTACTCATTTTGACAAACCCCATCGTGTTTTGATACAAATGAATGGCGGCAACGTTACTCTCTCTCACGTGCAACGTGACGTACTCAGCAGAATATCCTTCTATCATCGCATTCTCCGCAGATCTCAATAATTTCGTTGCAACTCCAAGTCGTCGGTATGTCCTCAGAACGGAAATTGATGTCACATGGGCGAATGGAATTTTTGAGTCTTCGTCCCTTTGTGTGAGTTCAAACTATTCGCATATTAAAGCCAAACGATTCAAACAAACATCTTGATCAAAGCATATCCAACTACCTTCCCTTCGGCATTCTCCGCTAAAAATGTAAGGGTTGGCCAACTCATATTGTGGTAGTAATAGTACTTCAGTTGATAGTTTTCAGGCAAATTGTTCAAGTTCGTCTGCTGGATTTTGACAAGATCCTCGGGCAATGCCTGTCTAATGCTGATCATCTTTTTTTCAAGGGTTTTTTGTTCAAGTTCTTTGTTTTTGGAAGAAACGATAATATACTATACTTAACCTATTATTTTGAAGGTGTTCTGTTCCGAAAATAGAAAATACTTGATGCTATTGAAAAAATTATAAACGAACCATCAATATAATAGTTTCTCCTACTCGTAGAATCTCTTCTGGTATGGCTCGGGACCCATGAACTCTGGGAACGCTTCTTGTGTGTGTTTGGAACTTTCAACGTATTGATAGTCAAGACCGTCAACTTTATTGGCGGTGTAACTCTGGTCGTCCCATGTGATCGCAAAGTGAATAACGTCAAAGAAACCCCTGTACTTGATGCTCTTGTCCATGTACGCGTATGGCCAGATGTTGAACCCACAAAGGTCTTCCTTGTTTTTCAACGCCTCCATTTGATTCTGGACTGGCATGAACAAGAATTCGACATAGTCGAATGGGACGTCGTTCACACAAAACTCTTTCTGAATGGTAATATCGTTCTTGTTCACTCTGACCATGCAGAAGTTCACAAGGTTCGGGTTGATAGTACTTGGTGATTTGTGTGTCAAGAAGAAACGGGAGTTGTCGATATCGTCTTGGCTGCACAGCTCATCTGTGAACTGATTCAAGCAAGTGAACTCCATTGGTCTTCTGTAATTGGCGACATATTCATTCAAAAACGTTTCGTTCAAACAAGCAGACTTCTCGTCCACAATTGCAGCACCTTTCTTTTGTTCCTTGTAATCCTTTTTCACTCCATACTTAGTTGGTCCAGTTGCCAAATTTACACAAGAGTCCCAGTTTTGAATATTGTTGGCATTTGGGCAAATTGTTCTCTCGTCCCACTCGGAAATTTGTTGCATGATGTATTGTTGTGAGTGCGATCCTCTGTAGTAATTTCGCGGCGTGGGTGGGGGGTCGTCTCTTTTCACTTTTTTATCGGCAGTGTCAGCTTTGGCGTTTTTGGCAAATTTCGTCATGAATTTCTTCTCTTGTTCCTTGTCGTGGAAAATCCACTGTTTCTTTTCAGGCCAATACTCAGCTTCTAACCAACTGTTTCTGACAACAAACGCTCCCTTTGAACCGTCTTTGTTTGTGAACTCGTCGTTGTAACCGACAATGTTCATTGCGTGGCCTCCTTCAGACAAAGCCTGGTTATCTTCAATGAAAAACTCGCCGTCAGGGTTCATTTCGTGTTGATCAAGATAAAGGCACTCTTCGTTGGGGTTGTCTGGGCAACCGTCGATTTCTGAAACGAAGGCTCTAAGCATTGGGTGATCAGCGGATGGGATCGCGTATTTGCCAATGATCAAAGCTGAATCAAACCCGACTGGTTTTTGTGTTTTGTAAAGAAGCTTTTTGATGTCGGAAATGGTTCTCTTGGTGACGATGTTTGTTACGTTGAATTTCAAAGGATTCTTCTTCTGTTTCTCTTCTTTGTTTTCACATTCCCACTGTCCTTCGTTCTCCTCGGCATATGGGCACGCACTCTCGGGCAAGATCTTGTCATACAAATTGGTGAATGCGTACAACCACTCAACATACCCTCCTTCAGTTGAATTCAATAGTTTTTGCTTATCAGGGCACGCATCTTTGTGCTTTTCACACTCATTCATAACGTCAATGGCGTACGCCTGTGGCGACAATCTGACGTATTCATTTTCCTTCAAAAACCCTTTCTTAATACCGTTTTCTCTGTAAGACTGTTCGAGAAGTCCAATGGTGGCGAATGCCCAGCACGTGCCTCTGTCGTATTGACAGTACCTTGGCAGTTGGTAATTTGACAAATAGCTTGATGGCAACGATGAAGCTGTAA
>NW_004443692.1:650726-653889 GCF_000330505.1 Entamoeba invadens IP1 | reverse complement strand
CATTCATTCGTCTTTGCGATGTTTTGTTTCATATTTATTTTTATTATTCGTTTTTTTATAAATATAATACATCATTATTATGTATTATTATATTAGTTTAGTTTAACTATTAATTTTTTATTCTTTCATTAAAAAATTATTATTAAATATGTAATCTATATTTTTAAAATAATTTATAATTTATAATTATTATAAATAAATTAATAAAAAAATAAAAAATGGCACTAACCGGGAGTTGAACCCAGGGAGTTTGGAAGAATAAACTGTGGCTTCTTAGGCCTTTAGTGCTTTCTGAATTTTTATGAATTCTATCTTTTTTGACTCTTCAAGTTATTAAATTACTATAAATAAATTAATAAATATTAATTAATAATTAATTATTTTGAATTCAAATTTTTTAAATTTATCTTAATTATTATAAATTTAAATATTTATAATATTTTATTTTTTTAAATATTAAATTTTATTTTTTAAATAATACATTAATAAATTATAATATAATAAATAATATAAAAGTGAATGAGTGATTCAGAACAATAATCTTAGCATTAAAGCACATAAAAATGAAGAAATGTAAGAGAAACAAGACCGTGCCCAAGAAGAAAATGAAGAACTGTCATTGCTTGGCTGTGAGGCCAAGCAACACAATTTGTCATCAAAGAGATCTAACACCTTTTTAGAAGTGTATATCAACTCTCTCTTACTCTTTCCAAGAAATGTTGAATTCTGCGTCCATACAATACAATCATTCAGTGAATCGAGTGAAGTGACAGTGTCACCTAATGTGTAGTTATACACTGACACAACTTTTCCTTTGGCTCTCAACGTGTTTGGCGTGATGACGTCAGCAAAGAAGGCACACAAATGCGGGATTTGAGAGAACCCTCTTTTTGCTTTTTTAAACTCGTTGAAACTCGATGTGTCATATCCTATTTTCGTTAAATATGAAAGTATTAAATTACTTTCGATAATCTCTTCGTTGTCCACAACAACCGGGAAGTTCGTGACAAACGAAAGTAACTCCGCGCGTAGTAACAAATTTGGGTTTGCGTCTCCACTGTCCAAAATTTGAAGAAGAGAAGTGACATCCCCCGACCACTGCGAGTTGAGTGTAATAACCTTTTCGACGTTGTTTTTAATCCAAAAATCACCCTTTTCTCGCATCGACTTTTCAAGCAAAATTCCGCCAAACCCAAATGCGGCGTATATCACTCTAGCGCCGTAACTCATCAACTTGGGAGACTCGTGTCTCCAATCGTACGAGACGATGAATAAGTTGCTTCCTAGTGTGTAGCCCATTCCCTCCAACTTTGATATTAATGACTCAAATTGGCTCTTTTCCGATGCAGAAGTGACTTGAACACCCTTTTTGTTTTGCCACTGTTGTGAAGTTGTGTTGAATGTCATTGCAAGTCGCAATTTTTGGCACTCAGAACTCACAACACCCTTTTTGTATATAACTTCTTTTAAATTATCAGTGCAACCTTCCATTACATTTGGGTCGTAATGAGCTGTCAGTGTGTCGTCTCCGTAGTCTGGAATTATGACAATTGGAATTAAATAATTACATGACGACTGACAGAAACCAAAGAAAAGCAGTATTGTCAACATATTAATATTTCTTAGTTCTTTTTGATATTATTTGTTTCAAACATTTTATATTTTAAAGTAATAAAAGTCGATTAATTATTTTTATTAGTAATAAGACTAATTCTATTATAATACAATTATAGTAATATTAAAAAACTAACTTTAAAAACTATTTTGGATAGTTTACAATACATAAAACCGCCGTTAAGTGCCGGGCACAATAAAAAAAAACAAAAAAGGTATTCTAAGTTTTATTACAGACCGGCAAACTATAAAAATAGTTTCTGAAAACTATTTAATAGTTTTTTCAATAAAAATTTTGAAAAAAAAGACAAAAAACAAAAAAACTATAATATATTATAAATTATTCTATGCCGGTCGGTTTTTCTGTGCCGGTATGTTTTTCTAAAATCTGTAATTTTGATTTAATAACATTATTTTTCAACGACATATATTGTCTACTGTACAGTTCTGTTTAAATAGAATAACTACATTAATAAAAAATACAACACGATACTAGTGCCACATGTAATAACAACAAACTGACAAATGAGCTCAATGTTGATGTCTTAAAGCATGTTCTTGCTTAATTTAAAACGTTCAGCCTTTTGCTTTTGTGATTGATGAAGGGAAGTTTATTGTTGTAGAATAAATAACGTAGTTATTCGTTTGACAGGTTTTGGTTGTAAATTTGCATGTTTAAAGTTGACAATAGAGTGGTTGAGTATTGTCAACATTCAACCAATGAAGTGTGCCGTCATTAATTGACTTGTTTTGGAAATGTTATCATTGATTGCAAGAAAAAGAATTTACTTTTTTACTGGAATCGACTATCCTCTCTTTGTCCTATTATCAAGTTTATACACATTTGCTGCTGTAGTAATGATTCTTAGCAAATTTATACTTTCAATATAAAATTTATTTTTAGTTGCGTGTAATTACTAGTTGTTATTTTCTTTTTAATGTATTTTTTGTTTTTGCCAGCATCCAATTTACTTTCTTGTTGCAGTTTGTAAAATGTTTTTGCATCTCTTAAATATCGTTGCTATTGACCGTCGTATCATATTTTCTTTTGTGATTTGGTCACCAAACAGTCCCACAATTCGTCTGTTACTTTCTCTGAGAACAACCGATGGTAGTTATTGCCTTAATCATTTAAAAAGTTTTTTACTGTACAGTAATTGGTCAATTGGAAATAACACCAATAAAATTATAATAAAGTCAATTTTACTATTATAAAACTATACCACTAATCTATAAATACTAACGATTTAATATTCAATCTAATATATTTTATAGTAACAGTAATAATTCTGTATGTTATAAATTAATTATAATCCATTATTCAATTAGTTATACTATAAAGGTTAATAAACTATATTTAATAGTTTAATTATTTTAAAAATGTTACAAATTAAATTACCTTGTCAAGGTGTTTAAATTCTTATAATAATTGTTGAAGAATCCATCAAATTTCATGAAATCCATTTCCCAACCAACGAGTAATTTCAAAAGAAAATTTCAATCAAAAAATAACAAATCTTTATATTTACAAATTAGCCCAAAAACCAGT
>NW_004443692.1:648383-650626 GCF_000330505.1 Entamoeba invadens IP1 | reverse complement strand
AAAACTTCACTTTATATCCATCAAATTGTGCACACGGAGATAAAGGTGCTGGTATGTTTGCTACATTTGTAGGAACCGGAAAGAAGTACATTTTGAATACATGCAATAGTCACTATATTGGTGCTCCGTCTGGATACAACACTTTTGTTGAATTGTTTGAAACAGATTGTTATAAGTGTGTTGACTTTGCCACCAACAATTGTGGAGATGATGGATATATAGTAGCTACTTTAGAGAAGGGGAAGACTTATTTCATAAGAGCCGGATGCTCCGAAGATACTGATGAGTGTGAAGTGACCTTTAAAATGAGTGAAGCAATTGATACAATGAATTATAAATGTGAAACTGCCAAGGAAATTGAGTTGAGACGACCTGGAGATGTTTACACACAGATAGTTGATGGTTCTCACATGATAGTATCAGAGAGTGGCTGTGATGAAATTAAAGATAGACAAGGTTCTTGGTACACAGTCAAAGCACATAGCAATAAGACTCCATTCATTTCTGGTGTAATTCCTTACAACTCACAAGAGTTTGTTGGATTTGTTGAATTGAGAAGTTCATGTAATGCAACATCACAATTGTGTGCTGATTACAATGGAGTCTCTTCCTTTGTTTTAGGTGGAGATATTAAGCAATTAAGTGTTTTTGCATCATCCATTCGAATGACTGGGACTGGCAATACATTTGGGATCTTTATGTTCTATAGTATGTATGGCAACCTAGAGAGTGGAAGTACACCAGACACTGCGATCAAAATCACTATGCCATACACAGATGTGAGACTCTATGGAAATAGCAAGTTGTCCACTATGTGCAGATCTGATAGAAAGAATGTCCCGGGTTTATACTACATATTTGATATGACAGAAGGCGTGATGTATGATATGGACACATGTGGTGATGAGACTACTAACATTCTTGGTATAGAGACACAAGGCGACTTATATGGACCATTTAGATGTATTAATTATGATGAAGATGCTGTCTGTGGTAATGGAGTTAAACATGAAGTGAAGGCTATAGCACATCCGGGTGCAAAGACACTTGTATTAGTTTATGTTAGAGACTATGCTCGTGTGGGTATGGGACGTTTCTCCATAGATGTGAAGAATGCGACTTCACCAAATGAGAAGTGCACAACAGCTAAAGACATCTCACAGTTCCCAACGACCGATTTCTTTAAAACCACCAATAATATGAAGTCACGAAGTAAATGTAATGGAGAGACTAATGATGGGTTACTTGGTGTATGGTACACTGTCACTGCTCCAGAAGATAAGACACTTTTGGTATACACAGACGATGTAACTCAATTCAGATCAAGAATCGACTTCTACGAAGGGTGCCAGATAGTGACATCAGACTCTGTTGGACAGAACTGTAAAGCTTCACAGACCACATCAACTTCTCCCAAAGGTAATCATGGTACTGCAACCTTACTTAAGATGAAAGCAGGACAAAAAGTCTATGTCTTAGTTTCAGGAGAGACTGCTGCTAACTCTGGATATGGTAAAGTCACCTTCGACTTTTTAGAGAATGAAGCGACAGATGATTCAAGTAGTTCAAATGAAAAGAATAATAATGGTCTTTCTGGTGGTGCTATTTTCGGAATTGTATTTGCAGTCATCGTCTTTGTTGTTATCATCGCCGCTATCATTGGAGTTGTTGTCTTCTTTATTGTTAAGAAAGGCCCAAAGACATCTTCCCATGCCAACTTCTAATTAATATTTAACGAGTTAATGTTTGAACACTTTTATTAACGAGCCATTTTATAAGTATTGTACTAAATTATTTTATAACTATAAAAAAAATAAATTGTAATTGAAAATAGTATTAAAAATAATTAATTAATTTACCATTTTTTAGTAATAAATTAACTAATTGATTAATTAATGTTAATTAAAAAAATTCGTTAAAATTTATTTCAAGTTTTTGATATTAAAAAACGACTACTTTTCTTATTGGAAGAACTAAAAAAAACTTGAATGAACTTTACAATCTCACAAAATATTTGATAACAGAAATGAGTACAATATCCCCTCCACCATTTATAGGAAATATTATTAACAATTTTTCCGTCTCAGTTGTCATATATCTGATCTCATCATTTTATATTCAATTAGGATTCAATGACGTATTAAATAAAATCAAGCCGTACTCATACTTTGTATCTCCTCTTCTTGTCATTTACTTTGACTTTTATTTGTTAGCAACAAAGACGTTCCAAGGGAGTTTAGACT
>NW_004443692.1:620549-648283 GCF_000330505.1 Entamoeba invadens IP1 | reverse complement strand
CTAAAGTACTTAACCGTTTACTTCTGGCAAAAGAGTCTAATTAAGATGTACACCCCCCCTAAAGTCCTTTTACAAGAAACTATTAAATTTGTCGTCATCTTCTTGACTTCCTTCTTACTCCATCAACAAGGGTTGACAGAATACATCTATTACGTACTACTCATTTTTTACACACTCTTGTTTATGGACGATAATTACTGGCACGAACTCCCAAATTTCTTCTCAAGAGCTAAACTCGACTAATTCGCAATTTTTTTCCTTTTCACTTCTTTAATCCTATGTCCACTTGTTTATAATTTTGTATAGTAAATGTATAACTTTTTGCTAATTACCCATATTCTTTTTTGTAAGATATACAATAAATTATAGTATAACAATTAACTATACTTCTACTAAAATAAATATATTATGATATTGAATTAAAAATACTATTCATAAACGATTAACAAAATAATATTGATCTATTTGTTCATTTAATTTTTTTTAATTTTAATTTTTTTGTAACACTATTAACACTTTAAATAACAGTAAAGGGGTGGAAAAAAAGCGCTGCAAGAAAAAAAGCGATGTAGTCAAATTTATAGTTTTTTATTAATTGTTTTATAATTTGTTGTATAGATATGTTTTCCAATATTCCGCGATATGATTCAAAAAATCGAGGTTTACAAAAAAATCTTATTTTATGAAATTGCCCAAGTTGTGAAAGTCAATGTGTAAATTGTTTTTTATTGCTGAAGAAAGTTGAGTTTGCTGAGATAAAACACGAAGAGTTTCAATTTGTTTCTTCGAAAGTCTTCATTGAGGACAATTGATTGTCAAAAATCCCAGAAAAAGTTCGAATTTTATGCTTATTTTTTTATTATTTTTTCAACAAAAATTTGCATTTTTTGCAAAAATACAAAAACTTAAAATCGAAACCCCGCGAGTGCACCTTAATTTCACACCCCCTACGAGTTTTTTTTTCTTTTTTACCAAAATAAAAGGTGGTCTTTTATTGAGTACTCAACAGTGGGCACTCAACCACCCTGAACAACATCAGTCTATATTTACAAGGTTTAAATTTTTAATTAAACGATTCACACCGTCACTTACGAAAGAAGGTGTGCACCTTAATTTCACACCCCCTACGAACGGATTCCTCATTCGTTCAAAACTGCATTTTGTGGCCAAACTTATAAACAACATATTGAAGTGCCATAGGTCTAGAAGTTGAGTGTCTCCACTCCCAGTCGTTTTTAGAGTCCCCGTCGAACAAGCGATAAACAACTCGTTTTATTTTTTCACTTCCTTTTTTCAAACTTTTTTACGAAAATTGAAGCAAAACATGAAATATGGTAAAGAAAATGGTAATAAGACGAGTGTTTTGAATTAAAACGTTTGCAGCGGTAAAAAGACTTTGCATATGTCCATCCGGGTTTTCAGTGTTTTTTGTTCTGAATTGCTCAAAAACTCAACTTTTTGAGGCAAAACTGATTTTGTGTTGCATTTATTAATATAAAAAACATGTGAATGGTAATGCAGCGCTTTTATCCGCCGTGCAGGTGAAAGTTAAAAAGACGGGGAGGCTTTATCATGCTAGCCTGGAGTGCGCCAGCCATAACTTTTTGGTGATAACAAACAATATACTGGTAATATATTGTGTGTTTTTGTTGAGAAGAGGTTAACGAATTAATTTTATGCCGTGAAAAAAGACCACATTTTTTTCTCTGTTTTTTGGTAAATCTTGGCGTTATGGGAGAGTTTGTGTGTTAAAGTTACTTCGCTTTGGTAAAAAAATGGATGCATCGGTTTTAAGTTTTTGTATTTTTTCATGTTTTTTACTTGAAGCAAAACAAAAACAAGGTTAAAACAATTAATTAAATTGCTTGTGACTGGTAATGCAGCGCTTTTATCCGCCGGGAAGATAAATCTGCCAAAACTGCATTTTGATTATTTGGAGAGGAAAAAAGAAAGAAAAACGGTGAAAAACACATTGATAACAACTTTGTACGTCTTCTTTAGTTGTAGTTGCTCAAGCAAAACTCAACGGAAAAAACATCTTGAAACAGTTTCAACATGAAATCCTTTAAATTGGCGTGTATTGCTAAGTTCAATAAAAACGATCAAAAAGAAATTAAAGGTGTTGGATAGTACTTTACGTGCATTTAATTAGTAATTTCATGGTTTTATTTCCTTTTTTGTGTGGGAAAGATACTATAAAATATAATTATTTATAATAAAAATTTTAATTGCTTTTGCTATTGTTTAAAAAATAACTGAGAGGTTTTCATAGTCGCAATTTCGATGATACACACCATTATTTTATAAAAAATGTTTATTTTCATAAAGACTCGTTGTTAGAGCTGTTTGGCAACTTTTGAAAATACCTATAAAGTTTAAAATTCTTAGTTTAACCATGAGTTGCCAAAGTCATCATGCTCAACAGCTGTTATGGTTTTAGTTGTTAGCTCAAAGTATTCAAAAACAGCTTATATTGATTTAATTTTTATGATTGTAATAATTTTAAAAATGCTCAATAACATAAAAAATGTTAAATTTAATAGTATAACAAATTAATAATTTAAAACAAAAAAATATTTGGGAAGTTTATACAATTAATAAATTTAGATAAATTCAGTTTATATTATACTAATATATTTATTATAGTATAATTCATACTTTTAATAGTTTTAAACAAAATAGTATTTTTATACTAATATATTAAATTAATAACACAAAGATGTTGATAAAACTATTTATGTGGTTATTTATAATATTTAAATTCAAAACTAATCATTATTAATTAATAATAATAATTATAGTATAAATTATAATAATAATTAAATAAATTATAATTCGAATGTTTATAATTTCATCTAACAATGACTATTTTTGAAAACATATCAGAATAATAAACATAAATAAATATTTAATGAGTTATGAAAAATATATGAAACAAAATTAATAATTTTTAATAAAAGAATATATAAAAATAAAATAAGAATATGAAATTTGTTCATAAACACGATAAATGATTAGTTTTCACTTTATTATGACTTCATTTATCAAAGTAAATAATATAGTTTTATATTAAATAAAAATTATATATTTGACCAAATCAGAAATAACAATTTGTTTAGTAATTATATTTGACAAATTAACATTAATTATTTATAGTTTTTTCATTAATTATAAAAGACAAACTCAATAACAGTATAATCAAATCATTGTATCTTTGTCGACAAAGTAACTCGTCTGTTTAATTATAAATAAGAGTGAAAGACGTTTACACGAAAAAGTTCGCTTTAATGGACACTGAATTATTGAAAGAGGTTGAAAAAGTTTAAAACAAACAAAACCGTTATTATAATGTCATGGAATTGCAATGAGAGGGCGTGTTTGTAGTGGGATTATAACACGATAATATTGAGACAACGACGTTCCTTGTGGTCGTTAGAATGGCTAAACGAAAAGAAACGCACACCCGAAGACAAACCCGAACGTCTTTATTTGAACTAAAATGTGAATTGAAACTATATATTATTGTTTATTTTATTATAAAATATACAATATGTTTATAAATAGTTTTTTAATTAATGGCATTTCAATTTGTTGATTATTCCCGTTATTTTACGTCTAAACAAGCTTATATTACGTTTAATAAACCTAATATAAATAGACACTTTGACATTCCCTCAATAATTATGATATTTTGGTTAGGCAAAATAAAAGAGTTGGTATTTTTTTTCTTTTTATATTAATTCGAATAACAAAAAACAAAAAATATAATAACATTTTTCCAAAACGTACCATTTTTTGACTACATCGTTTTTATTCTTGCAGCGCTTTTATTCCACCCCTTTAAACAAAATTCAAGTGGTCTAAATATCGGGAAATCTGGAATTTATTAAATATATTTCCGTTTTTTAGAGTTTGTATTATTTGAATAAACAATACACAAACCAAAAAAAGAAAATCATCAAAAACTGGATTAATATCCCTAAAAACAGGCCAAAACAAAAATTTGGGTGTTATTTTAAGTGTTAATTAATTATCAATTAATTAATAATAAATAATAAATAATTATTAATTATTTATAACAATTATTTATAGTAATTTAATAACTTGAAGAGTCAAAAAAGATAGAATTCATAAAAATTCAGAAAGCACTAAAGGCCTAAGAAGCCACAGTTTATTCTTCCAAACTCCCTGGGTTCAACTCCCGGTTAGTGCCATTTTTTGTTTTTTTATTTTTTTTTGTTTTTTTTATAATAATTATTAATTATTAATTATTAATTTAATTATTAATTATAGTAATTTAATAGTAATTTAACTCGCCAACAACTGAATACTGCTCTTTTTAACACGTTTCCTTGTTTCCCTGTTATTTTTTTTATGAGGCAGTGTTATTTTTTTCTTTTTTTGTCTTTTGGTCTTTTAAAAAAGACTGTCATGTCCGTTTTATTTTTTCTTAACATTTTTCTGCACAAGGATATTACTCAAACCAACTAACAAATAAGAACTCATTTAAATAAGATATTATATCGAAGATATAATTTTTATAAAATTTCGGGAAATCCACAATCGAAGTCCCAAAAAACCCGAAACCATTATTTCCAAGCCGATAAATATTTTCATAAAAAGTCACGAATGACCAGAGTAAAAAATATAATAAATTTATTGAAGTATTTGGAGTAGTAAATATACCTTGGTACCTCTTGACCGAATTTTCTTATTGACTACTATGAGGGCCCATCTAAAACATTTTCCATGTTTTCATCTTTTGGTTTTGAAGCAAAGTAGTAAACACCATTAAACACGATTTTATACAACTTCTTAAGTCACTTTTGTAGCATAAGTATCTGGTGTTTATATCTCTTGCCATTAATATACATACAAAAATATATGGAACTAAAAACAAATTTAAAATAAAAAACAAAAATAGAACATTATTGGTTGATACTAACAGTATGATAACTTTATTTTATTATTACAGTAGGGGGAGTGAGGGGCTTGAAGAAACTGAGGGGCTTGACCTATTGTTTTATTATCTTTTTTACTATATAGAGTTTTCCCGGTTCTATTTATAAAATAACAAAAACTATAAATAATTTATAAAAAATGTCAAAGAAAAAGATTCTTAGCTTATCCAAAATAAAATAAAACGTTTTTTGAAAAGAAAAAGTAAACAACCTTAGTGTTATGAAGAAAATAAATGGCTTATTTCTATTGTTTGAAATAACCAAGAATTAATTCACAAAGCTTCAATTATTTTGTTTCTATAACAGCACAAATACAACTTCTTTGTACATAGACAGGATTTCCTTTAGCCATAAAAGACAAGTTGTTCCTCACACAAGTCAACTCGTCTCGCCATTTGGCTTGTGTATTCGGTGTTGTTAAAATACAAGCTTACTGAATACTTTGACAATTGAAATCAATTGACGCCAATTTCGCAGTAACCGAAGACTTGAATTGATTTTTTGGATGAGACAACATAGTGATAGTGATGGCAGATCATGACAAGTTCTAAGAGAACAAGGAGAGCTGAGAGAGTATATTTGTTTCCATTGCTCGTCATACCAAAAATATGTTGGGAGCATTAGAGAGCAAAGCAACAAAAATATCATTATTGCATCGCATAAGCGTTCTGGTGTTGTTGGAGTCAATATTGGCAAGATTAAAAGAATGTTCGTTTCTATAGAAGAGGCTTCCAGATTGTTACTGGTAGCCAATGGTGTTTATATCAGAGAACACTTGGAATTGTTTGTTCTTCCGCCTATCCCAACATATTTGGTCAAATCCGAAGAGGAAAGTTTGCCTTGGAATATCCAAGAGTTGCCAACAACGAGAGCCATATCAAACATAAAGACTAACGCCTACCGATGACTTTATTGAGAACTAACAACTAACAAACACCCAAGTCGTTTTTAATACAATTTCAAGTTCCGACTTTATGCTAAGGATGAACCAATTCTTTAATGGTTTATAAACTATAATTTATAAGTCAAGGTTGTGTTTTTAAATAGAACATTAAAAATAGTTTTTATTTAAAAATAGTAAATAAACCATTAAAAGTATAGGTCAAGCCCCTCACTCCCCCTACTGTATCAAACTTTTTATATATAAAACTTATATTTATAAATATTAGTTAATAAAAACTATTTTAATTAAAAAAACTGAAAAAAATTTTGGAGTTTTTTGTTACTAATTATTAAACTATATAATAGTTTATTTAAATTAAAACATAACAATAAAAGTCTTGCATATAAAAAAATTTTACTCCAAACAAAATAACCATACAATATATCAAATAAATCTATTTATACATAATATTGTCAAATACATAAGGGAATTCTTTCATACAAAACAAAACAACTATATAAAAATATTTGATCAAAAATCATTTATTTTTATTCACTTTGTCTTCTTAGTCACGTTGCAAGAGGTTTCGTTCATTTTTCTTATCAATTTCCACAACTTGAGGCTTTTCGAATAATCTCGTGTAAAAGTACTCTGCCCCAAGAACAACTGCTTAACGAAGTAAGATGACTCTTGCAACTTGGGCGTTTACAAATATAACACATTTTTTTGGTTCTTTTCAGCTTTTGTAGACTTCCTTTTTTCCCTTTCCCTCTGCCTCCCCGCTTTTTATCTTTTACGATCTCTTGTTGATCATTTTCTATTTCCATCATTGTCTTCCTTTCACAACAACAAGTGAAACACAATTCATTTGCACATTCTTCATCCAAAACCATATTTTTTCTATAAATTTCATCGACTTGTTTCCACACATCCATTTTAAATTTTTGCAAATTGGAAATAATTGGAATAAGCTCAGGTTTGGATCTTTTCCCACAATTTTCCTTAATGTATTCCACACAAAGCTCTTTTGCTAAATTTCTCAAAAATTTTCCGTGGTCAAGTTTATCATCAAAACACCTGCTGATAACAAATGTATTTGTCATTGTCATTTCCAAAATGTTTTTGAACAGAGCAAATGTACACCGAAAAGATCTGAAAGGAATTGGGAATTCAGCACAAAAAAATTATAAATATCAACGGGAAACTTCATTTTATTGTAGACGTTATTGACATTTGTTTTTTCTTATTTTTTGACTCTTCCCAAATACCCACATTTTCAAGAAATGTTGTAGCGATGGAAACACTTTTGGTTTTATTTGGATTGAAAGTGTTCAATAATATTGGACCACATTCCCAAAATTTATTGAAAAGAGGATTTTCATCCTTTTCTTTTTTTGTGATTTCTTCAAGCTCATTAATTGCGTTTTCCCGTTTTTGCGTCTTCTTCTGTTTCTTTTTTATATTTTTTTGTTTTCATTTTAGTATTTTTTGTTTTCTTTTTTCCCCGATATTTTTAGCTTCCTCTGCCTCTTTTTTTCTTTTTTCAATATATTTAATTTTATTTCGTTGTCGGTGTTTTTTGGTCCCATCCAAGCGGCAATTCTTTTGTTTTTCTTACAGTCCCGATTACTTCAACATTTTCTTCCTTACATTTTTCAAATTTTTTAATTCGATAAATCTTGAATCCATTTGTATTTTTAGAGTGTCGGTTTTGTTGATTTTTTTAACGCCCTCAATCAACTTCTCTGCCAATTTTCTCCCGACGTGACCATCCCATTCAATACAACTCTTGTAATATTGGAACATGTTGACACAGACACCAGTTTTTGTATCTACTATCATAATGTATTCAAAACCTCGTCGAATTGGTTTCATTGGGTTAAAAATAACATCATGAGCACGCCCAAGAAATTTGCACATTCTTTCGTCTATACAAAGCAACTCTCCGGGATAACACATTTTGCAAATTTTTTTCGAAAATTTTTGTAATTTCAAAAATTCCAACTTGATGTTCTCCTTTTTTTAGAAGTTCCGCTCTTCGTTCTTTGTTGTCACAACGAAAGTATCTAAAAAGTTGGGCGAAACGTGTTTTATGAAAACAAGTTTTTACAAAATCTACTCCAATTTCTTCGTCAAAAGTATCATCCAAAGAGTTTTGCCAACGAGTACTGGCCAAATAAATAAGCACCCCTATAAAAGCTAAAACTTCATTTTTATTGGTTGGGGAAAAAACTGAAAATCTTTTGGTATCTTCTCGGGATTTTTGGTTTATACCCTCAACAATTATCATCATCATATCCAATGAAAAAAAATGTTGAAACAAATTGGTTGGTGATTTTAAAACTGTTTCATCCAAAATCCATTTTAAATTTCGACATTCATTTTTAAACTTTTCAAAAATAAAAAAATCGTTTGTTATGTCTTTTTTGACCAATCCATTTCTAAACACGGATTTGGCTATTTTTGAGAAATCAAAAAGGATAAAAAACAAAACAAATTAAATAGTATAATTTATAAATTAAATAATCTATTCAAACTGTTTCTAGTGAAATTCGCGTTTGTGTATTTGGAATTGTCGTTGCAGAGTTATTTACGGATTGTGGATTTGGACAAAATGAATCTTGTGAAGTTAATAAACGTTGTGTCGAGGGAATTAATGACATTGATAATTCCCGTTCTTCAATTTGATCATTAATCTTTTCCTCGTTAATATGTCCAAGTGGTCTACATCGACTGTTAATTTCTGGAAAACTTCGTCTTCGTCGTCTGAAACCAATTCATCCTGATAATCGTCCAAAGTCTTATTTTTCTCACAATCCATTTTGTTTTTAAGTTTATTTTGCAAAACAAAGATTAATAATGACATGAATAACTATATTTAATTAAATAAAAGTAATTAATTGTTTTATAATTAAATAAATATAAAAAATTAATTCACTAATAGTATAATATTTTTGTGGCATTATTGTTTTTGTGGTGAAATAACTGTGCAGAAAAAAAACACAAAAAATAAAACCTGTTAATAGTTTTTTAATAATTTGTTCCAAAATTGTTTAAATAATTTTGATATATTATTAGGTGATTTTCCTGAAAAAATAGATAAAAATAAATAATATAAAATTATCATAATGGAATTATTTTTAATTTTTGTACCAAAAAATCGTTTTGTGCATTTATTTTTTTATATAAAAATTTAAAAGCAAAACAGAACAAAAATTACAACCTAAATAATAAAGAGTTGGTGGAAAAAGTCGGCTTTAACAAATTATAGTAAAATATAATATTTATTGAGGTTCACGATTTTACACCGACACTAGTGCACATTAATTTAATAAACTATTTTATATCAATAACATTTTTTTAAATCAAAATTGAATTTTTGTTTTCTAAATTATATAATTACAAAGTACATAACATCTGTTGAATAATTTATAGTTATATTTAATTATAATTAACAATAATAACTTTTATTTATATTATTTTTTAATTTATTATTAATAAATTAATAAACTTTTAATAGTTATTTATTGTTATTCACCAAAATTAACTCGTTCTGGACAACACTTAGAATAAAGTCCCAACTGGTTACAAATATAACACACTCTCTTTTTTTGGAGGTTTTTTTTAGATCCTTCTGAATATGTAACTAGGTTGGCTGCGCGTATTTGCTTCATTTTACTTACCTTTTTGGGATCCTTTATCCGTTCAATGGTTGTACTCTTAATCATAGATACAGTTTCATCCCCAATTGTTATCATAGATTTTTCTGTTCTAGAAAATGATATTCTTTTTACACCCTCTTCGATTTCTATTTTTTCTTCTTTTTTGTCTTCGAAAAAAACTTTCTCTCCTTCAAAAACTTTTATCACCAATGGAAGCAAACTGGGGTTCTCCTTTGCGTTGGGATAAAATTTCTCAAGAACCATTTGATAATCTGTATAGGAAATAGAACCATAATTCTCAGGATTGTATATTTTGCACTCATGAGTACATACTACTCGTACGGACTTGGTTCTGTTTAATTTGAACAAACAAAGTGGAATTTTTGTCAATGATACGATATAAGAATTCACAAGATGAGGACATGGAACACCAGTTTTACTATAAGAACAACATGTACACCCTTTTTGTCTGTTTTGTGTTCTTGTTGTTCCCATATTTTTAGTGTGTATTGATTGTTCGCCATTTTAAAACTATAAAGAAGATCAGAAACTGCTGTTTTAGTAAGACTTAAAGCGACATTATCTTCACAGAAAAGATTGAGTGTGTTTTTTCTTCGCTGTTGAGTTCCAAAAGACTGGCTTTAAGTTCCAAGTCTTGAGCACATTCAATAATACATTTAACAAGTTCGACTAATTTAAGTTTTTCATGCAATGTTCTTCGCTTAAGCCACCCAAAAAATCCTTCAATTCCACTTGACGTTGTTGACATTGTTTATTTATTTGTTGAGCTTGGTAGCCACGATTTTGCACATTTGAGAAGGTCAATTATCATTCTCGACTTGGTTAAAGTGACTCCTTTCTCTTTTGATTCGATAGCACATTGGTTGAGTGATTCGATTAATTGATCAGTATTAAGAATGCAATTTCCACCAAAAACATCTTCTTCATCTAAATATTTTTGAATTTGATTATTACAATCTTTAATTACTAATTTATTCAATTCATTTAATAACACTTCTTCTTTTTCACAACCTCCAAAAACGACTTTATTGTAAATTGTAATAATTGGGTGGCACTTGCCAAAAGCCGCAACAAGATTACGTCTTAAATGCACCGTAGAATACACTATAAAAACTGTGGGATATACTTCTTTTATGGCTACAGTTTGACTTTGACACCTATCACAAATAATCACTCTTGGATTTACACTTCGTTTTAGGATAGTTAATACCATTTTGAACGATTCGGAAGTTCTGTTTGGTGTTATCGAAAAAACACACAGTGACTATGACTACTTTTGTCTACAAGAATTCCTACAGATAAAGGCATTTCAAATTCATTTGTCCCACAAGTGTCATCCAAAATTAGTTCTTCAATGTTGCAATTTTTACATAAAAGTTCGTTTATCGCTACACAACCAACAAACACTCCACTTTTTGACTTTATCATAACATGCTCCAGTTTTCCAAAGTTTTTAAATACTCAGCCAAATCAATACTTTGTACTCTACCAGTTTTCTCTGCGCATTTTCTTACAATAGATCCAATTTTTACACTTGAAAACGGAAGATTTAAATCCTTTTTATTATTTTCTGGAGATACCCCAAGTTTATGTTTTGCTATCATTTCAACTCTTTCTTCATCTGTAAAAAATGGATAAATTTTACAAGGAAGAATATCAAAGTTATGAGTGTGTAGGTGTTTAAGTGTAATTTGAACGACTCTGTTCTTTTGTTTGGACAGTACTAAAACAAGTTTACATGGACAATGAGTAAATGTATATTTAAAATATTGGTTTGAACTATTTGAATGACTATTTGCAGTCAAAAAGAGATATTTTACTTCCTTTGATATTCATGATAGAAGAACTTTTCATTGTTGATGCTTGAGACGAGAAAGAATAATTTTGAAAAGATTGACATATATTATTGATTACATCATTCGGAGTTTCAAAATGGTAATCATCCACAATTTCTTCTTTATCATTTTCTCTTGAAATAATAATTGCTGTGCTTGACATCTTTGTTTGAAATTAAAAGTTTTTATAAAATAATTAATAGTATTACGATTAGTAAACAATAATTATCAGAAAGATCTACTATATATATTATATTAATAAAGGGTTTGTTATTTTGTGAATTTAATTCGATCTGGTTTTTAAGAATTAGAATAATTCGTAATCATGTTTTAAAAATTGGTAAAATTAAAAATTATCAATTTTGATTTTAAAAAAATGTTATTGATATAAAATAGTTTATTGAACTAATGTGCACTGCTGTCGGTGTAAAATCGTGAACCTTATTTATTGTTACAAGTTGAAAAAAACATTTTGTATCATTTCTAAAACATTAATTAAAAACAAAAAATAATTAAAAATATTTGTAAACTCGAACAATGGTTGATTTTTTGATACTTACGTTAATAAAATTGACGTTTCGGATACGTAATATAGTTTTGTTGTTGTGGTTGTATTAACCCATAAACAGTCAATTGCGACAACTTGATGTTTGTTTTTAAAATTGAAAATGATGATTTAGTAAGTTTAAAAGAAAGCAAATTTAAAAGTTATCAAATTAATCATTTGATTTATTATTTAATAAGTACAACACAATTCAACAATAAAAAAACTTAATTGTAGCATTTTGAAACAATTAATTTATAACAACAAATTTTGACTTTTAAATATATTAAAGAAAACCATAAAACGCAGCAAACGTTTAAAAATTTTTCACACATTCAATTTATTCATAAATTGAATCAATCTCTATGTGAAAGTGTCATTGTGTAAAATCAACAAAGATTGATTATGGTAGTAGCTAAAGTTTTAAATATTCGATTTCTGTATTTAATTTCAAAAAGGTGTTTCAATATCTAAATTGAATTTTTGTCCTGTTCGAAAGTTTTATAAATATTAATAAATATAAAAATACAAACAATGACTCATAAAAATGGTTATTCATAATAAAATATAGTTATTCTTATCGAGATAGACTATTGTATGCCAACTCAGAGAAAATTATTCATAAAATCTAAATACAATGATAAAAGCACACATAACCAATGTGAAACTTGCCATTTCTTGTTTGACAAAACAAATAAATTATAATAATCGTAATAAAAAACACAATTAATTATTTTCACTGAATGACGCATTGATAATAGCCGTAATTATTAACATTGAGTAACACGCTTCTGTGTTATAGTGAAAATGATAGAGTCGAAATAGTTGTAAAATATCATAACGATAAAATGAATTCATTTTACATCGCTTTTACAGACAGTGATGTTTCTGCAATTGATTATCAAGCAATTCAAATATAAAGAATAATAATAATAATAATTAAAAAATTTAATTGACAATAAAAAGATAAATTACTCATAATGTAAAAAACAACAAAAATTAAAAATATACACCAAATAAAACAATAAAATAGCATTGAAAACAAAGAAGTTTTATTTTTTGTTGTTTGAAAAATTATAAACATAGTTATGGTTTACCTTATTCATTTTAAACACTCTTTTCAATAGATTATTAAAAAAATGTAACTATATACATCAACTTGTCAAAAGTCATTAACAAACAATTGGTTAAACAGTCCACATATTTGACAAAAAGTCAGAAAACAATATAAAAAACATGTGGATTATATGTAATGGAGGGAAATTGTTATAAAAATAATAATAGATTTGACATTATAATTTGTTTTTAATGATTGTTATATTTTAATTTCTTTTGATAAACACTCTTCAAGAGATTACTCACAATATGGTAAATACCAAAAGATGATAAAAATATATTATAGACAGAAAAAACAGTCAAAAATCTTGCTACATCGTACTGTCTGAAAAAATACACAGTTAATAAAATGGGTTTTTTGAACAGTTTATATTTTTTATAAAGACTATTGTGTGTACATATATTTTGTGTGTTTTTTAATTATCACTGATGTGTTCATGTTACTTTTGCAATTTGTATTTCATTTCAACTCAAAACCAATATTTTTTTTGTTTAATGTATAAAAAACATATTTGTTTGTTTTGTAATAAATGTTATTGCATTTTACCATTATTTTTATTTTGCCATTTTTTACTTTTTTGTCATGAAATTTTATATTTTTTTTCATTTTTTTTCACAATTTATTTGTTTATTAGTTCACGATTTGAACTCGTTATTACATTTTCATTTTACTATAATTGAACTACACTGTATAATATAATTTTTTCAACAAAACAAAAACACTGCTCTTTTTAAAAGTATTGGTTTGTTGGGGATTAGGTAAGTCGGCGAGTTAATAGTAATTTAATAGTAATTTAATAGTAATTTAATAGTAATTTAATAGTATAAAATTAATTATAAAAAAAAATAATATAGTATAGTGTATAGTTAATATTAAAAATATTCTATTGTTTAATAGTAAAGAGAAGTTATAAAAAACATGAGTTATTCTTCAAAAATAGATGGGCTGTCTGAGATCACCGATTGCTCAGGCTCTTCTTTAATGAAGTCGTCAAGTAAGTGAATGATCTCTGAGAAATCCGGTCGTAGATTTGGATCTTGTTCCCAACATCTTTGCATCAACTCACAATAAGTGATGTGGTTGTTGGGTGGGATGTCAGGTCTGAGCCCTATCTCGCCGACTTTCTCTATCAAGTGGAATCGAGGAATGTCCGGATATGGCTCCTTACGTGCAAGAAACTCCCACATAACTATCGCAAAACTGTAGACATCACTTTTGGTTGTCTGTCCTTTTCGCATCAAAATTTCAGGCGCCATCCAAGCTAAGGTGCCACATATCTCGTCGGGCATGGACGCTTCAACCGTTGTTTTACTCAAGCCAAAGTCACTCACTTTGACCTTCCAATTCTCATCAACCAACAAATTGTGGGACTTTAAGTCTCTATGAATGATGGGCGGTGTCGAAGAGTGAAGATAAAACATCCCACTCGCAGCATCCTTTAACATCCGAAGCCGTCTATCCCAACTCATTGTTAAGTGTGAGTTGATTAATAGCGTGTGTGCAGACCCTCTGCTCATCAATTCCATTGCAATCAATATATAATTGGCATCAGTGCCACTTCCGAAGAATTGTAAGACACATGGGTGTCTCAATTTTTTCATTAATTGCACTTCTTTTGTAAACTGTAACACATTGTCCTGTAACATATCCTTCGTCGGGATTAATTTGACTGCAATTTCTTGCCCTCTCCATAACGCAGAATACACATTCCCATAACTTCCAGAACCTAACAAATCGCCAAGAACAACATCTTCTGCACTGATATACTCTTCATCATCAGTCTTGTTCTTCAATTTGTTATAAATCAAAAACCCAATGACAACAACGATTAACACTATACCAAAGATAATAAATACGACAATAACGATAAAACCTTTGTCATTTGATACATCACCCGGTTGTTTTACAGTGTAATCAACTTCATCAGTATAATCTAACCCATTTATAGTTACAGAAAAACTATACACGTTACCTACTTCCTGTTCTAAATCAAACCCTTCGAGTCGACATAACACACTGGCGTCATACACACTCCCGCGATATTTTTTCGTTTCATTTGAAGACTCGCTGCGCATCAAACAAAATGAAGTTTCTGAGGAAACGACACCTTCAACTACAACTACAGCATAACACTCTCCGGCGTTGATAGTTAAGTCGATATCTTTGATTATCAAATTGTAAAAAGTAAAACTTGCGTTGTTTGGATTCAAATATGTCCTCTCAACATCAAAGTCTGCAAAACTCACATTCAACACAACAGAACCATTCGACCCACTCGGTGAGATACAACGACCAAATCCAAATTCAAGATCATTACGATTTGCTATCTCTTTGTTTGTCATTTCCAACACATCCATATCATCATAATCATAGCCCGTATTAATCGGTCCGAACGTTAACTTGGTGAGATTTACACAGTCTGTTCCAAAACAACACATATACTCGTATTCGGGATATAAAAATGCTGCAGATAAATTAACGACCGTTCCTCCATGAGTCGGTCCAAGTGGGGGATTGATTTTCTTGATGACAGGGTTTAGTATGTCATATGACACATTGACTTCAATTCGCGAAACACAGAATATGTTCGAGTACGACACTATCCTGAGTTCGTTTGTTCCATTCAAAATACTTCCAAAGTTACTTAGCGAGTTGAGTAAAATCATTTTTGTCTGTGTACATGCGACTTCTTCATCATTCCAAATGTCGAGTGACATTACAAATGGTTTTGGACTGTTATTAACATACAACGCAAATTTGGGAGGAGGACTGTACAAGTCGAATATGGTCGATACGTTCAATTTGATAACTTGGTTGTTAATAAAAGCTCGTGGCGGGAGATAAAATTCGAAAACTAAGTCTTTGAACATCGCGGAGTCTTCTTTGTTGGAACATTCCATTGTGTCAGAGCAGAAGCATTGATTGTTGATCTTCTTACATTTCTCGATGTCGCACTCTTTTGTTGCTGTTGTTGACGAGAAGTTGAACACAGTTGAAAACGAATACGAGCACGTCAATAGCAAAAAAAGCAACACTTCCGTTTTGACCATCACTCGTTTTTGAGTTCATTTGTATTGGTAACTAACTAGTATTATTCATTTTAGTTTATTTCTAATAATTAATAGTTATTGAAAAGTCCTCTTTGTAAGAAATGTAAGTCCCAAATAATCGAAGAATTTTTTTATTTGGTTGTTTTTGCTTATTTTTATTGTATTTTAAAGGGATAATTACTTTATAGTTTTTTATATTAAAAATCAATCTCAATTATTTATAACCAAAAATAATAATTAAATAATTATAATGATGTTAGTATATATATTATAATTATATATATAGAAATAGAAAAAACAATAGTTTTGAGTAATAATATGAAATTTGTCGCATCTAATTTGAATTTGAAATTAATGGCTTAGAGTTGGAATAGATTAAAACTATGTTATTAAAAACACAATTCTACAAACAAATAACAAATTAATTTTTGATCACGAGAACACTTTTGACTGTAAACGTTTGAGGAAAATTCAAATTTTTTGTGTAATGTTCATTGAAATGTTCGTGGAACCAACTAGTTTTCAAATCCGAGTCTGCAACACCCATCATCCACGAGACGCAAAACAAATTGCTCCCTTCTAAAAAGAGTTCTATCGAGTTTCTCCACCCGTCAACACTTCGATTTTTCTTCATCTTTCTGACTTCACCTTCTTTACATACAAAAACTTCCATATCTTCGTCAATACCAAACTGGCCAATTTTAGTCACTGGTGATCTCAAAACAACACCAAGAACTCCATCATCTGTAGTTACCAACAAAGTGATATCGGGGCGATTCAACACAACACTATTGAATTCTTCATGAGAAAATCCGGAGATATCGCTGTTGTATATGACATTTGACTCTCGTTGTGTTTTAAACAAACTCATCACATCAAAACTCTTTTTGGTTTCATCACAATGAATGATCACTTGTGGGGGAGGTGTAGGACTAAACAAATGTGCTGCGTCTACTTGTCCAAGAACTCTTTTGATTTTATCCTCAGCCGCAGAGAGTTGTTTCAAAAATTCAGTCTTCATAAGGAAAAGGTCTTTCATCAGACTTTCAAGTGTGTTGTTAAGTACCTGCTTTTGCATTCTTATCTGCTTTCTTAGTATCTCAAAAGATAATTGTTAATATATTTTTGGTGCTTTGAGATTAACTTTTACTTGAAAGATTTAAATGGCTCTTTTCGAGCAAATCTGAGGGATGTGTCTTTGATTTCTGTTCTTAATTGGATGGTTTCTTAACAATTTCTTCTTCTAAAAAAATTAAACTATTCTCATTGATTTGGGTTGGTATATTTATTATATAATTTATAATATAATTATTGTATTTGGTAATAAAAATAATTGTGGTGCGTTTTTGGGGAATGAAAAATTGAATGATTCAATGGCTTTTTATTTTTATAGTTTATAAACTAACAAATGGTTTTTAATCTTTTAAATTTTCATTATTAATAAATTTTAGAAAAATGAAATTTGAAAAATTTTGATGAACTGGTATTGATTTTTGTTATTTTGTAATAAATTGGGCAGTTGTTTTAAACATGATATGATTTTAGAATCTTTATTAATTTTTAATTTGTTATTATTTTAACAAAAAAGGTAACAAATTTATTTGTTTAAAACAAAAAAATCCAAATTTAAGAAAAAACAATTTGTATCAAATATATATAATCACAAACATAACTTTTTTATAAAATATTAATTTTATAATGACAAAGTAATTAATTTGAATTATGTTATAAAATTACTAATGTTATTGTATGTTAAATTTATTTAACATACAATAACATTAGTTATTGTATATCAAATTTGTGTTGAAAAATGATATCAAAGAATCAAATGAGTCGATATAGTAAATACAATTCAAATGTTTTTTAAACATTTTTTAAATAAAAATACAATATGTAACAGATATAATTATTAAAACACAAATATGAAATAAAAGTTACATTGTTTTAAGTTGAGAATAAAAAGTTTATAAAATTCACTATCAGTTAAGATGAAATTATATATGTTTTTCAATTTGTATGTTTTATTATAGACAGTATTTTCATTTTCTCAATAAAAGATTTATTTTAAGTATTACCACATAAAATAACACCCTTTTAAATTAATCTGTTTTTACTGGGTTATTAATTCAATTTCAGATGATTTTCACCTTTTGGCTTCTGTATTGTTTATGAACAAAATATAAACTTTAAAAAATTGAATTTTAAATAAACTCGAGATTTCCCGATTTTTAGACCACTTGAATGATGTTTATTGTTATTTATTGTGTTGAAGTGATTGATAATAAACATTTTGAAACAATAATTTTGTTACATAATACATATAAATATAAATTAAATTTTGTCAATATAAAAACGATCAAACAAATAAAAAGTTTGATCGTTTTTATATTGATAATATTGTTATTATTTGTGGAATGACAATAAACACACTTACGAAAAGTTATCATTTTAAAGTTCAAAAACAAGAATACAAAAGTTTTGTGAACTAACATAATTATATTTTATATAAAAATGAAGATTATTGATTATAATCATCGACAACTTCGAACAATAAAGTGCAACGACTAAACCAATTGTATTTTATTCTTACAAAATAGAATAAATTTGATCATTATTATTTAAACCAAGTACTTTTTCATTTTTTAAATCATTTAAAATAAATTTCGAATTAATTTTATATTAAACAACTAAATTATATACAATTAAAATTAAAACCTTTTTATAAAACCATAACTAATTATAAATGAACATTTAAACACCAATAAATTTGGTATTCCAAATTATTAACACTTGTTGAAACAATTGAAATATCAAACCAAAAAATTTTCATAAAAACAGATCTTACTTTTAATAAACAAATTAAGCTCAGATACGATTTTTACACACAAGAATAAAGTAACAATTCAGTTAAAAAGTAAAATACCTGTAATAATTCAGAACATAAACTTTAAAGATGGGAGTGACACATACAACACTCATGTATGCAACACAAAGCAGTAAAAATATTAATTTAGACAGGTCAAATTTAATATATCCAAAAACAGGTTCTGTGTTGTTTAAACAAATACAAAATATTCTTTCTTTTGATGGCGACACTAAAAGCTTGGATATTAAATACAATACAGTTGAAAAGTCATCATTTAAAAGACAACTGCGGCAAAAACAAAATCCAAACATAAAAAGTTTTTATGAACCGACTTTATATTTTGATTATCAGTCAGAACGTAAACAATTTGATAATTGTAAATTTGTTGTATCTAAGTCACAAAAAGAGTTGTATCAAATAAAACAGTGTTTGTCCATAAAAACACTATTTGATAGTGAGCTGTCTTTTTTAGACTCAAGAGAAATAAGGTCAGCAGTGTGTTACAAAGAGAATTTGATCTTTTTGATTATAACAGATACTTGCACATTTGGAGTGTTTCAAGACACTTTAATACCAAACGGAAATAGCAACGAAACTGTTGTTGTTGCATCACAAAAATCCTTTATATTTTCAAAATCAAATAATCAAGAACGATACACCGTTTTTGAAAGAATCCAAAATGATTGTGACAACAATATTACTGTATTCGGACAAGACAACAAAAATATATTTGCTTGTTGTTCAGCTTTTTGGCTTGACAGAATTTGCAATGTGACTATACATCCATACATCCAGAAGTTTTTCAAGTTCAAAAAACATTACATTAATCCTCTTGTTTCTGGGGAACAACTTAGCAAGAAAATTGTTTGCAAACGACTACTAGTATTACAATGTATCAAATAATGTTTTCTTATCAAATAGATACTTTGAAAACTTTCAATTGGTTTCAAAAAAAGAATATATTATTTAATATTTTTTACTTAAGACTTATAATTGTTAAGTGCTTTTGTTCAACAAGAACATATTAAATTGATAATATTTCAAACATTTTTGAATAATTCCAATGAAACATAAAATTTCTAATAATTTTTTACAATGTTAAAAACAATAATTTATATGTTCGCTTCAAGTTTTTTATTATAAAGTGACTTCCCAAGGTGTGCAAGTTAAGGTATAGTTCATTTATAATTTTTTTATTAAAAAAATAGAATCATTAATTTTTTGAAATTTTGAAAAAAAAAGATTATTTTTAGTTTAATTATTAATTATAATTTCGAAGTTATTACTAAATTATACTTTAACTTGCACACCTTGTGACGTTGCAATTTTTAACTTTCACACTTCGAATACAATTAATTAAGCAACAATTTCGGGAAAGCGACCCAATGGAAATTATCGAAGGACCAGTTCTGGACAACAGTGCACATCGATTTGTAACAATGAACTGCACCCTATTAAACAGACTATTTGTTATCGTTTGCTATAAAATGGCACAGAGAAAAACATAATGTTTATCATACTTCTTCTTGTCGCTTTGAATTACGCTAACACAAGAGACATCGACAATTATTCACGTTCTTGAAACAAAACAGTTTTTACATTAAACACATAGACAAACCATTACCCAATTTTTATAATTAAATTTGCTTTTTGTAGTTTATTAATTCAAGCACCAAAGGGTTGTGTGTTTTGTGAAACAATTTTGAAACGAATAACATTTTTAATAAAATGTTTTTCAACTGAAATTTAGTCTTGCACGCCCTTTCCCTGTAAAAAAGACTAAAAATTTTAACTTGCACACCTTGGGGAAGTCACTTTATATAAAATTGTACTTTATAATAACAAAAATTATAATATTTGAATTATTCTATGTTAATAATGTTACATATGCAATTCAATAACTCTTTAATATCAATTAAAACATTGTCTGAAAATTTTATAAACTTGATTCTTGACATTCAAAAACAAGTTATTATTTCATTATATTCGGTTTTTTATATAAAGTTAATTAACGCTAATTTACTTGGAACTTAATTCAAACATTCAGATAATTATTTGTAATTTATTAACAAATCAACTATTGAAATATTAATTTAAAATGCTCAAAAAAACACTTTATTTGATGTGATGAAGTGTATTATACTTAATAGTTAAAAATATGAATGAGAATAATTACACAATTTTAACACAAAAAATGTGTTTGAATGGTGGATAATTGAAACATTTTGAGTTGAACTTCAATAAAAAGACGAAAAAAAAGTAAAACTATAATTATAATTTTTTTATTGGATAGAAAATGTTTTATTGTTTGTAAACATTTATATTATATTTAAATTATATTGAATAATTATGTATAATACATGGAAATTAACGAACGTTAATTATATAAAGTTTCACAAACCATTTTTTGCCTAAATAACATTGTTTTATTTTCAATAATATTAATTCGTTTTTTATATTATTCTATTTTACTGTTTATTACAATAAAACGATTAAAAACAATACTTTTTTATATACTATTAAAACAATCTAAAAATTACTTATTATTGTAACTGATTTTAATATCATGTTATTCGGCAATTTTATCTTTTGTTACCACCAAGAACATTTTTACAACTTAAATCAAAAGATTGGAGTTAAATGGTGGCATAAAACATGTTATGGTAATCAATAATTATATAATTATTATGAATGCTATAGATTGTTATTCACCATTTGAAAATACAAAGAAAATAATAGTTATTTTGTAACTTGTTTTCTTTTTGTATCCTTTTCTTATACATATAATTAATAAAACTATAATTTAACTACATTTTTTCGTTTTAATAAATCTATTTTTAACAGTCATTTTTTTATTCGGAATCTCTGCAATATGTCGAATTTTTTCCCATATAAAAACAATCCGAATTGCTAAAAACAAAAATCTAATAGAAAAACTTTAACATTTTATACATTGTATAATCTATAATAAATAAAGCGTGACGTGGTTACCACTTCTTTTTCTTTTTGAATTAAAAATAAAAAACCCAAAATCGCATCTCCACAAATAGTTCAAAGACCCCCAAATATGTCATTCAACACAACAAACAAAAATAAATCACTTTTACTTTATTTCCCGATATCACTTTAATAAAACAAGTCACATTTTTCGTTTGTAAAATAAGTTTAACCCCACATTTTTAAAAAAGCAATTTTTGAAATACGCAAGTTTTATTAAAACAACTTTTGAAATGAATTCGGATTTTTGTTTCTATCAAAAATCCTTAGTTTTTAATTAATTTCTTTATTTTATAAAAAAACTAGTGATCAGTATGAACTTGAATTGAATTATAAAAAATGATGATATTCGTGTTGATCACCACACTTTTATTTTTGGCAGCGGCACAAGACACGGTGACAGAGTCGAGCAGTAGCTCCGAAGAACCCATTCCATGTTCTGTTGGGTGTACATCTTTGTGTTTCACTAATTACACGTGCTCGACTTGTGCTTCTGGTTATGACCAAGACCACACTTGTCTCTATTGTAATAACTACGACTTGTTAGAAGATGCAACTCAGGTATCAGTCATGACTGGCACAGGGTGTCAGTCTCGTGTGCGAATTAACGACAACGGCGATATACCTGAAGTTGTTGAAGAGATTTTGAAAGAAGACATATACAATTACACATTTGGTGCTGACAAACCATATAGAAAGCCGCCATGCAGTCCTGGTGATTATGTCCAAGGGTTTTGGCTCAAATTTGATTTGTCGACTCTGGAAAATGACACGTTATATATTGACTTTGGTGTCGACTCTGAGGTCGAAGACTACGACATAACCATCGACATTGTTTCGAAACACAACAATCACAAAAAGTGTGTTGGGACGTCGAAAATTAAGTCGAGTAAGTTTCTTCATTTTGAAATGCCCAAAGATATGTTCATGAGCGACGACTCCATGTTTTACTTCTTCTTTGGAATAGCTCAAGAAAGTACCACAACTGTGTCTCTCAATTTTACAGACAAACCAACAGAGTATGTGACGTATTATTTGGGGGTTGAAAACATCGTCTTTCTCAGTGAGGTCAAAAGAACAGCCACTGCTAAAATACCAATGTCATCTGAAGGTGTCTTTGGATATCCGGCATGCATGCCACACATATTTGGAAAGATGATTGACTTCTTCATCGAGTTCAACATGTCTGCTGTTATGTTAATGTCTACGAAGACGGAGAATAGAATAAGGTATATTGAAGAGTATGTTCTTGAGAATGACACCAAACACTGTGTACACTTTTACTCACCTACAACAGTCAATGGAAAGACTGCAGTGTTCATTTTATTGGAACAAAGATATGAAACAAGAAACTTCACGATTATATCACAAGAACACATCCACGACATCCCATTGTCATTTAGATATATTTGCCCTAACAATTGCTTCACTAACGAGTCACATGGATACTGCTCTATTTCTCAGGAAGCGTGTGTATGTAATGATGGGTATGGCGGTGATGATTGCCACTTGTTGTGTTATTACCAGAATCAATGGCAACCCTCTGATAACAATGGAAATGATCAATGTTATTATGGAACTGGAAATTGTGACTCGTATTGTCAATGTGCAGAGAATTATACATTAATAGGCCATGACTGCATCTCACAAAATTGCTCAAGTGGGACATATGGAGAAGATATACAATGTCTGTACGGCAGCACTTTTTGTCAAAGGAATTGTACGTGTCAAAATGGGTATATCCCATCAAATGTCACGCATACATGTGTGTTAGCATCTTGTGGAAATGGGATAAGAGATGACACGGAAGACTGTGATGGTGGAGAATATTGTGACGATAAGTGCCACTGCATTTCAGACAAATACGAACCGTCCCCGAATGTTCCACAGTCATGTCAGCCTAAAATTAGTTCAACGACAATAGGACTTATCTCTGGGTTTTCAGTACTTTTGTTACTGATTGTAGTTGTCATCATTCTAGTATTAATTATTGTAAAGGTGTCGAATTCGTATGTGAATATCAATAATGAGATTTACAAGACACAACAAGATCTCTATTACATGTACATATCTGGCTCAAAGAAATTCTATCCCGAGCAGAACACAAATCAATTCGATGTTTTCCCATTGGAACTCGATTTTGGGAATAGAGACACCTTAACTAATATCTATGAAACCCGCTTTGAAAATGTAATGCTTTCAAATTACTCGAACAAAATTATGATGGTTATATTCCACACACCAAATAACCCAAAATACATCTTCCACTTTGACCCTCAAATTGTCTTTGTTTCTCCAAAGACTCGTTTGTTCTTATTTTATTGTATTGTATTGTATTTTAGAGATCTCTTTCTTACAATTAGGAAAAGTAATTTCTGTCTTCATGACACTGCACTGCACAACAAAAATCAAGGACGTGTGTATCCCATTTACGGTATGGTTCAGTAAGCAAAGAAAGACGTTAACTGCAATTGAGGAATTGTTGGTTGGTAAAACGTTTGATGATTGGGACCAAGATAGTCAATACCGAATGAATGTGCTATTAAAAGGTGTCACGTCCCATTCACACGGCAATTTTGTGATTATGACGGATGCGGCCAGTTCGACGTATTTAGATATGGACGAGTTGAATATGTCAGATGTCCCAATAGCAGAAGGCGCGATGGGTAAAGTCTTTATTGGTAATTACCGAAGTGTCCCTGTCGCTGTCAAACAGTTCAGATGGGAGAATTTGGATGAGGAGGAAATGAACGATTTAAAAAAGAATGTGATTCAAGAGTGTGAGATTATGAGCAAATTGCGTAATCCGTTTATAGCGAATTATATGGGGTCCGTCACTTATATTCCACAAGTGTCTTTAGTCCTTCAGTTCTTCGTTTTAGGCGCATTGGGAGAATATTTGAGGCAAGAGAAAACGTATTACTTGAAGCTTCCCTACAAATTGAAAGTGCGAATGTTGTTTGATATTTCTCGTGGAATGCAATTCCTTCACGAGAATAGAATTCTTCATTTGGACTTGAAGCCAGACAATTTACTTGTGAATTCGTTATACACAGACTCGGCGTGTTGTATCAAAATCACTGATTTTGGAACCTCGCGATTTACTAAAACCACACAAACAAATGAAAAGGGGTTGGGAACTCCAGTGTATGTAGCTCCCGAAGGTTATAATGACGTTTACACTTATGCGGGAGATGTTTATTCCTTTGGCATAACTGCTTGGGAACTCTTTTATCAAGAGGAGCCATTCAAAGAATTCAAGTCACTTTTCGACTTAAAGAAAAGTGTTTTAGAAGGAAAGCGTCCAAAAATTGATGATCGTATGCCGCTTAAGTATCGAGCACTTGTGGAAGATTGTTGGAAACAAGGTTTTGAGGAGCGTCCCTCATTCTCAGACGTATGTGACAGAATTGTGAAAATTGGAGCAGAAGAAGTCAACGTTTTCAAAGTGGATATCGGTGTTGACGTCAACAAAGTCGAAGATATCATCGAATTAAAGAACGAACGGTTCAACCAAATTGTGAAAGACTTGTAAAATTGATTCTCTCTCAAAATAGATCATCTAATTACTATTTGTATAAATAATTTTATTATTTGTATAGTTTTAATACAAATTAATAAAATATATTATATACAGTCAAAGGTGTCTATTTGTCATAAATCCAGCAGAAAAAAATATCTATTTGTCGTAAATGAGTGAATTTTGTAGAAAATTCTTTTTAATATTGAAATTTATTTTTTATAAAAAATTTGGTTTTTAATTCAACAAAAGTTACAGATTCGAGAACAAAATATTTAATTGTCGTACACCAAAATGATTGGCCAGTTGTGCGACAATTAAGCAACTTCGACAATTATAATTACTACAAATAGACGCCTTTGACTGTATAATGATTAAATAGGAATTATACCACATAAACTATAGAATAATAAGAATTAAATTATAATAAAACTGAACTATTGTTGTAATTGGATCAACGCTGCGAAGCTCTGTTCTGGTGGTATATTGAGGATTTGCTCGTACTTTTTAATGAGCTCGAAATTCGACGCGATTTGGATGGTGTTGGCTTCCCGCTCTTGTTGAAACAACGATATGTTGTTTTCGAGTCGGGCGTTATCTCTTTGGAACTCTGTGTAATTCACTTGGAGTTGGTCGAAAAGTTCTTTGTATGTTGACATTACTTTTATGAGTTCAATGATTTCTACAAGTTTAATGATGCTTAAAATCATTTCGTTTAATGATTTAATAAATAATTAATAAAATACCAGATAATTTTATTGTTAGATAAGTAGTAACAAAATATTATTATTTTATAATTTGAATAGTATTCAAATTTTGGTTTCTATAAATGGTAAATTAATAGTTTTAAATTATAATGAATAGAACCCTATAGGTATAAAAAGGAACTCAAGCTGTTAATAATAAAGCAAGTTATACTCAACCAAAATCCATGTTTTGATTGTTAATAGGCTTGCGAGAGATTACTGTCTCCAATAGTGTAACGCTTATGTGTTTTACTTTATCGGTCAGTTAAATTATCTTCATACATAGAATAAACAACTATAATGTCTTAATTAATTTAATATCCAATAATAAAATCCATTTGAATTCATTTTTCATACCATTAACATTGAATAACACAAAAGTATTTGATTGTAAAGGTGTCTGGAAACTCACCAACACCAAATAATTCATTGTCAGACATCCCCTTGTAAAGTCTTGACAAACATGACACTCGCGAATTATTTAACCCGGGTTTGGATAACACAAAGTACCCATCGTTGTTTCCTAATGCAAACATTATGTCACACCTTTTGATATAAGATATCTTCACTTTAACGTCATCCTTCAAAGACCAGACCTTATCCAACCGTTGGGAATAAATGATATGACTTTTTCCAACAGTCGTCGTGTGGTTGTCGCGAATTAAATCCCCAAAGTAAATGATCACACAATCACTCTCCGTCTCGATAACAAAGAAGAAATTTTCACATTGTTCTACAACTTCTAACGAAAAATCTGTTGCGTCACTGTCGGTGAGAATTGTGAATTTATCTTTGAATAGTATTTTCTGTGCTTTTTCAATCACTCCAGTGGTGTCGGGTTTGTATTCTGGTGTGGGTGATCGAGGTGTTGTGTTCATAACTTATTAATTAGATATAAAACTATATAATTAATTAATTTAATCTATATAATAATATAATAATAAAATATATAATAATATAATATATAATAATATAATATATTAATTTTATACATAAAATGAATTAAATTGTATTCAATAAAACTTTAACATTGATTTGTTATTAAGAAAGTCCAATATATATTTTGTGATTAAAAAAGGAGATCAAAACATTCTTTATTTTTTTGTAATTTTATTTGTAAATTTTCGGGATTATAAGACAGTTTGTGGAAAGTTAAATTTTTGGCAATTCACCCTTCTTAAAACTCACAAATATTATTAAGTTCCAACTATTTAAAAACTGTTTTTATTGGTTGTTAAATATAGTTTCTTCTAGTTTATTTAGAAATAATACTTTTAAGAAGTGTTCAAAAACAACAAATATGCCATCATCCATTTTTTGTATCAAACATATAATTAATTTTATAATAAAATTCTAATACAGATTGATCAAAAACAATGAAATTGATTTATTTATTAAAAAAGAAAAGTGAATAAATAGTATATTTTGAGTTCTAGATTCCCCAAAATAGAGAAGGAATTCAATTAATTCATTTAATATTAATCAAAAGAGTCTTCTATTTTTCAAAAATGGAATTGTAAGTTTAAAATGCC